>NW_028275161.1:19256355-19559737 GCF_013281855.1 Momordica charantia
TGTTCAAAGTGACAAAAATATGAACATTTTAAAATATTTTCGTTTTAAAATAATTACAATAATTGGGTTTGTTTGTTTCCTTTCTGCTTCCAGTTATTTGTCGTTTTACATGACTTTTGAGAGGCCCACTACCACCAAGTCAGCTTTCAATTTTTAGTGATTTTTTCCTTTTTAACTAAAATTTTAATGTATTTCCTTCCAGAAATTTGGCAATTCAAAAAGTATATATAAAATATTTAACATTTTACAACTTTATAGGTTTTTTTTTCCGCCCCTCTTAAATTTCAACAATAAAATATTATCTATTATTTATTCATTTCTCAAAACAAAAAAAATTTTAAAAAAATTGAAAATTTGAATCTTCACTCCATATGTTATTAAACTCAAAAGATGTATATATACCATACTAATGTGATTTTGGGGCATAATTTATTTGGAAGACTTTTCTAAGTAGACTTTGTATTATTTTAATATGATTCATAACACGTGACAGTATTAAAAAATATTATGTGGGTGGTTCATAAGGTTAGTATGAGTTATTGGCTATATTTTGGTCCATTCATCTATATTACAACTAAAGAAGATGTAGTCAGAAAAAAAAAGAAAGAAGAAGAAAATTCGAATCTCTACCTCACATTTATAATATTATACTATAAAAATAATCAAGTGATCAATTTTTATAATAAAAATATTGCTTTATTTTATATCATATTTTTTAAATTAATTATTAAATTAAGTCAGGTTTGTTAACCTTTCCAATTTATGAATATAATTTTTAATAATATTTTCAAAATTATATTAAACTTTTAAATTAAAAAAGTGTCTTTCAAATTATATGAAATTGTCTTACTTTTCCTATTTTGACCTACAAATTATATATTAAACACCATAAAACTAAAAATCAGGCAATGACTTTGAATATTTTAGTTTTTAATTAAAATTAATTAGAAAACAAAGAAAAGATAGAGCAAGAAACAATAAACAATTACACTTTTTATTTCAAAATGAGGGAGAAACAAAGGTACAATAAGCACAGTTTGATAACGTTTTCATTTCTTACTTATAATAGAGTAACGTAAGTATTTGACAACTATTTATATCTATATTTTCTGATTTTTTAGGAACGTTATCAAAATTGAATAGAAATATTAGAAATAACAAAATTAAGTTATTATTTTTTTTCCTGTTTCCAATTTTTTTTAAAAAATACAAATAGAAATATTATTTTATCCTTTTGATTGGTAACTAATAAAAAACAGTTACAAAATGTAATTATACTTTTCTTATTAAAAAAAATATATAAATGGAAATGTCAACCAATAGACCGTAAGTTTGTCAACTATGAGTGAAATGTTAATAATAAATAAATGAAACGTAAAAAACCAATTTGAGTTAATGTATTTGTTTCTCAAATAGTTAATTAAATAATTCAGATTAAATTCAAGTGCTTATTATTTCCTTTCTTCAGATAAGAGCAAAGTTTTATCGAATGAATTGCGTTTATGTTATTTCAACACTCTATCAAATAAATATTATTTAATTATAAATACATATTTTATATATATTCATAAAATAGTTAGGTGCAAAAAAGAATAATATTTAAAAAATGCTTTAATCAAGAGACTAAATTAAAATGACCTTTCACAAGCTAGAATGATTAAATTTGCAAAGGCCACGACTCAAAAAGACAAAAAGTATTTGACTCAAATTAACCCAATATTTGAATAATTTGAGTCTTAAACAAAGTAACTTGTTTTTTTTAGTAGTTTGATCTTAATTCAAGACTTGAAATATGAAATTTAAATTTATATGTTTTAAACTTAGAGAAGTAAAATCAAATATTAAAATAAGACTTTATATATGTATATATATTTTGTAGTGAATTTTTGTTAATTTCTTAGTGAATTTTGTGTAATAGATAATCTATTTGGAAAACAATTAAGAGCGATTTTATCTTAAAACTGACCATTTTGAAACCAACCAATTTATATTTGATTTTATGTATTTCTTTTTAATTAAAGGTCATCTTATGTGTGAAAAAAAAGAAAAAACAAAAAACAAAAAACCATAGAAGAGTCAAGGAAAAAACTATATTGGCCCTTTCCTTAGCCACATTACATGTTGGTTTATTCTAAATCTCTAATCATAGAATTATGAAAAGTGACTTAGTCCCTTTATCCACTACGTATATTTTATTAATTTTTAATGAGACGTCATGAATATTATTGTAGAGTTGTCCATGAAATAGTCCAAAAATATCATTAGATTAGGTAACAAATAGGATTTCTTTTAGTGGGGAGGTAGTATTTAATATTATCTATCCCTTTTGATAATTAACCTTTCTTTCTTTCTTTTTTTTTTTGGGTTATTGTGAAATATCATGTATGCACATAGCGTAAGACAAAAAAACATTATTTCAAAAAACCCAAAACATTGTTATCTATCTTTTTGACTTCAAAACATTGTTATCTCTTCCTAAAAAAAAAAAAAAACATTGTTATCTATCAATGTCGTACTTTAAAAGAATTACATATTAAGTATAATATAATAATAAACAAAATGCTAATACAAACAGTTGGTCAATTTTCACTTCCAAAGTTATTTATAATTATTTGCAAAAAAAAAAAGAAAAGGAAAAAAAAGAGGGGTTATTTATATTACTTCCAAAGACTTAAATGCATTATGATGTCATATCTCCAAGAAAAAGGTGATAAGACGAAAAGCCCCTGGAATTTAGCATTTGAGTATCGGTAAACGGGGCCTAATTTTGTCTTTTCGATCTATATGATTGCTTACGAACACCACTCGCTTTGGCTCTTATAATTGACTTCCGCAAGGCTACATCGTTACGAAGGTCCAGTCAACTGGAATCCAACAAGAATTGCCCCCTCTGCGATTCTCCCATCTTCAGCAAAATTCTGCCCAATACCAGATTCTAATTCCTTTTCATTATCCATCCAAATCAATCTTTCTTCAATCCCATCCTAGAATTAATCGAAAAAACCCATCTCAAATCTTGCATTTCCAAGTTCTTTCCAAGCACACAGTTCCCAGAATCAATCTCGACTTCACTTCCAGACTTGGAAATGCTCAAATTCAAGACTATCAAGAAGAAAATGTGGATGTTTTCCCTCTGATTCCCTCCGAACGTCTATATTTGCACAAATCGTTATGGAAGGTATGAAAAAACGAGCAATCAAATTCGCCATTATTGCCACAACAATTACCAGCAAGAACTTCAGCAACATATTCTGTGTAGTACAACGAAGCCTCCCTCTCCACAAGCTTTCCTTTTGGTTCGCCCCCACGAATCGCCCTCCCGGACTATTGTCTTGGACCTTTGGTTCGTAAGCGATTTCCGAGTGCCAATTTCTTTTTTGGGTTTTCTGATTTTCCAATCCATGGCCTACTCGTACGACCCGACTACTTCAATCGACCCGTTTTTTCATAGTTTAGGGAGCCTTGATTCTGGACTTGTGCAACGTGGTGGGTCAATTTTATCTCAGTCTTTAGTGTTGAATTGTGAGAAGGGGGAGATTGTAAAAGCCCCAATTCATCCGTCGAAGAAAAGGGTTTCGGAGGAGAAAGCACTTGCGGCGTTAAGGAACCACAGCGAGGCCGAGAGGCGGAGGAGACAGAGAATCAATTCCCATCTCACGACGCTGCGTGGCCTTGTTCCTTGCCTGGTAAAGGTTAGCCATATTCAATTACAGTTTCATATTAATTTGTCTGAATTTATATTGAATTCAATAATCGATTGGACGAGGTTGCTGAGAAATTAGCAAGTATTTGATTGAACTTGAACGATTACTAATTTTCAAAGAGTGTCAACTACAATCCGAGAGAACAATTTATTTAGTATCAATTATTTCACGGTCTAATTGGATTACCAATCTAATTTTACGTGATGGAAATTTCTGAAGCTTTTTGATGTGGCAGTGACCAGTTGATGGTGTATTTTGTTGATGTTCTGAGTTATATTTAAGTCAACTATCAAGTCATGTCTCCTTTTTTTTTTTTTTTTTTTTTATCATCATGAGGGCATTAGAATTTGGAAGAACTGGTGACTTTTATCTGTCTTGACAATCTAGATTTACTACTTTATTTGTTTATCATAATATATTGAAACAGGATTTCCTGATAAACGACTCAGAAATCTATAAGCTGTAAGATTATGCATCATAACATCCTGAAATCTTCTGGTTTCTACATTAATGGATAATGAGTTTGGTTGTAATTTAATGATATCATTGATGGATGCAGAATTTTTGTTGTTGCTGAACTCAGAGATTTTAGATTAAATGAAAAAAAAAATAAAGGAAAGAGGTTAGTATTCAACATGTGTATCTTGCATATTTTGTAGCAATCCAGAAAACTTTCTGATCTATGGTAACTGATATATTTGTATTCTTTAACAATCCAACTGAATTTTAGAAGTTCGAGCAAATTCATTATAAGTTCAAATTTGAGAAGTTCGAGAGTTGATATTTTGCTTTTATGTTTTCACTAGATTTTCTTCCGCTGAATTTGCTAGAACAAACATCTTCCAAATGTGCTACTTAGTTGCTTAAATTCAATCGGTGGACTAGTAGCGATTGGTTCCGCTTTCTGAAGAATTTTCTGTTGATCTTTTCCTGTAAACCTTCTGATGATGAATTGCTGTAATCAGAGGGACAAAGCCACACTGCTCGCTGAAGTTGTCAGCCAAGTAAAAGAGATGAAAAAGAAGGCTTCAGAAGCCAGCAATGGCGTTTTCGTTCCAATGGACACCGATGAAGTCAAAGTTGAACCTTGTGGAATTGAAGTGAATGGATATATGTCCTTCAAGGCAACTCTTTGTTGTGAATATCGACCCGAGCTTCTCTCTGATCTCAAACAAACCCTTGACTCCTTTCACCTAAAGTTGTTGAAGGCAGAAATATCAACTTTGGGAGCCAGGGTGAAGAACGCATTCTTTTTCACCAGTTCCATTGCAGAGAATGGCGACCATTCTGATGCTTCTCGACATCTCGCATCATCCGTTCGCCAGGCAATAAGCTTTGTGCTCGAGAAGGCTTCTTCCCCAGAATACTCGCCAAGAACAACACTCTCAACAAAAAGGCGAAGGCTGTCTAGCTTCGATACGTCAAGCTCCTCCTCCGGATCATAAACTCTGTTTGCGTCGACGGTGACACTGCTTGTTTTCATCTCTTCGTCTTGCATTTGCCTACATGTTGTGGAAATAATCAAATACACAAAAAACCCGTTGTGTGATATATTGACTATTGAGTTGTGGTTGTCATTTCTACTTTTGTGTACCATATGTAAACATTGTATGCTTGGTGTTGGCGCAATCAGCCCAAGAAGTTGGAATGCTCTTGGATTATGATTGGCCACATTGTATCTTATATTTGTATGATCTATTATTCTATTTGCGATTCCAATTTTCCATATCACTTACTGCAGGGGAAATTCAGAATTTGAATTTTGATGTTAACAAACCGAGCTTATATTTAATAGTTAATACTTATTATAGATTGCGATTCCCTAACTCCACGAGCAAAATAATTTATGAAATTTTCTTTTTTATGTTACATGATAAGTTTTATAAATCGAAAAGTCGAAACTTATCGTCCATTCCTTTACCCATTGTAAGCACATACCACTTCAATTGGAGTTTATCAAACATTCCAAACATCTACATGTTTGTTTTTTTTCCATGGCGCGGGGATATGGTAATAATTCATTGAAATAAGGCCTTGCTTGGTAAAATCCAAAACTGGGTAGTGGAAATTCACTCACCCGATTAATACTGCCCACTCTGCTCACATATTAGTGCAAGGTTCCAATTGGCCGTTACCATCTTCCAATTTATTAACTTTTGCCCGTGTAACACGTGTTTCCAAGCAAGCTTCTCAATCCATTATATTACAGGTTAAAGTAGTTCTTTTTTTTAATTTTTTTCTTGCAGAGGTTAAAATACCAGTGGAGTCTCTTGCTCTCAATTTTGGTTCATTTTGTCACAGGATTTTAATTTGGATTCATTTTAGTTCTGTACTTTCAAAATGTTCATTTTAGTCCATGTACTCTCAAAAAGTAGTCATTTTGGTCTCTCTCTCTCTCTTTTTTTTTTTTGAAATTAGCCATTTTGGCCTCTTAATTTTACTTTTAATCTCGTTTTTTCTATCACAATTTCAACACGACACTACATTCAATATATTTCTTGAAATATGACCATGACTTTATATTAAGGTATTTCCATTTTGAGTACAATTTGTGCTTAAATTTTGCAAATAGGGACTAAATAATCAATTTTTAAAAGTATAGAGATCCAAACGAACATTGTAAAAATACATGGACTAAAATGAACTAACATTAAAAGTTTAAGGATCAAAATAAATATTTTAAAACTACATGGACTAAAATGGATCAAATCTGAAAGTACAAAGGATCAACTTAGTATTTTAACCTGTATTATTTTAACATGACATCTCATTTGCTCCAATGGGACCATATCTAAACTTTTATTTTTAAAATAGAAAATATGATAGCTCTTCATTTTTTATCTTACCTATCAACATTTTGGTGGAGGTCTAAGAAGATGGATCTACAAGACATCCAAGTATTGTTGTTTTCAAATTGCTCTCAACTTCATGTAGGCTGATATTTAATGCCACTCATCATTCTTTTGCATAGTATATGTCAAATATTGACGTTGGTACAATTCTCAATATTGCCATGTAAGGTGAATTATTACAAAAAGACGACCCGAAAATACAAGTAGACAAAAAAAAAAAAAACACATTGGAAATTGTCGACAAATGGTATAACATTTCACACACATGCGTCTATGCTTTTTAATTGTGCTGTGTTGGCCCGTGGGAGAACTTTGGAGCCTACCGCGAAACGCTCTATTCGACTTTCTCGAATTTGGTTCAGTATTTTGTTGACTAAAAATATTATTATTATCAAACTGAACATAGCTCAAATGGTTAAGATACCTATTTCTGATCAGGAGGTTAAGAATTCAAATCCTACCCTCACAATATTGAATTCAATGTGACTAAAAATATTATACCATTTTTACTAAATCTATATATATCAAAACCCAAAACTCACATTTTTTTTCCTTTCGTTTTTATGTCATGTGTTGTAATTAATATCAAAAAAGCTAAAAATACAATTTAGCAGAAAAACAAAAAACAGAAAAACAATTACCTGCCAAGAAGAATATGAATAACTTCCATGGCTCGTGAAGCTCTGAAATTGAAGTGACAGCTCCCTCTGTGTATCACCACGAAGCACACACTCTCCTCCGGTTCTTTCTTCTCTCTGTTCATTTCTCATATAGAAATCAGAAATCAATTCATTTTCTCTAATCCATCACCAATCATGTCTCCTCCTATCTCGCTGTATTCGTACGTCAAAATACGGTTCATCAATCGCGTCCGCCGATTCCTGCGCTCCAAATTATCGCGAAAGCGATTCCGCATGCCGTCTGATCCATCGGATATTTCGAGGACCAAAGTTAGGGAAAAGGAAGAAGGTATGATCCGGAAGTATGATCGGGCCTACGTGTTGCAGTTGCAGAGGACAGTGAAGAGTCTCCACTTCGGTAACGGAGAGGAAAAAGAGAAGGCAGCCATGGATATTGGGAGGTTGCTTAAAGAGAGCGCGAAGGTTAGAAAATTGATGGTGGATCTCGGAGTTATACCTGCTCTGGTGGCGATGGTGGATTCCGATCAGTTGATGGCGGGGGAGAGAATTCAAGCGGCGGTTAGGGCGTTGATCGAGCTTGCTAACGATAGTTTCCTGTAAGTTCATTCCATCTCTCTTCGGAGTTTCTGGTTCTTCTAACTTAATTTGTTTTGAATTGAAAAGAAATTAGGTTAACTTATGATTCTGGTTTCTGCAATCAGTCATAATAATCCATATATTTTCATTTATCCGAGTAAAATAAATCAGTTAAGTCAATGTATTAATTGTCTACTTAAATTGTAATTAAAAATTGATGTGACATTAAGTAAAAGCTAAAGTGACGATATGATATGTCATTAGGTTATAGAAAGTTAGATAATCAATATCAAATACTATTAGTACTTATGAAGTTTTCTCTGTTTCTAGTTCGATGTTTCAGTTAAATTCCATGTTCTTGAAATTAACTATTTAATACCTATTTTTAATACATGAATACAAACTTGAATTATGAAATTCTGCTCGACTTTAGTGAAGAGGAGGTAGAAGATCAACTCAATCTAAAGCTTCGAAGATTTAGGACAGTTGCTCTGATCGAACAACTTGAATAATTAACCAAAAAGCTGTTCACAAATAGCTGACCAACTTTTTGAGCACAGTGTTGAGTCTCCTGAAATCTTTCACTCTGTTACAGAGTTACTGATCAATACAGCAATTGCTTAGTTTTAATTTTCTGTCTCTATCTCTGCATTTCTTCAGGAATAAGACACTAATGGTGGAAGAAGGAATTTTATCAAAGCTGCCAAAAAAAGCCCAATTCACTGCAATTGACTCATCCAGCCATGAATTTGCAGAACTTTTGTTATCACTTTCTTCTCTAGCAAACACCCAGTTATTTCTTGCTTCAACAGAGCCAGTTGTTTTATATCTCGTAACCATACTCAATTCAGAATCCAACCCCAAAACCAAAACTTCTTGTTTGGCAACTTTATTCAACATTTCCACCGTCCTAGAAAATGCAGAAACCTTAATCTCCAACGGGGTTGTTCCAACGCTACTCAGATTTTCCTGTGTAAAAGAACTTTCCGAGAAATCCCTGCCGACGCTAGCAAACTTGGCAGTAACCTCAAAGGGAAAGCAAGCTCTTGAAAGCAACTCACAATTCCCACAAATTTTGATAGGGATTTTGACATGGGAAGAGAAACCCAAATGCCAAGAACTCTCAGCTTACATCATAATGATTCTGGCCCATCAGAGCCGGGCGCAAAGGGAGAGATTGGCCAAGTCCGGGATCGTCCCCGCGCTGCTGGAATTGGCCCTTTTAGGAACTCCATTGGCTCAAAAGCGAGCTCTGAAACTTCTTCAATGGTTTAAAGACGAGAGGCAGGTGAGGGTGGGGCCGCATTCTGGGCCTCAGACAGGAAGAGTTACAGCAGGCTCAGCATTCAATATGAACGAGATTGAGAAAGGGAAGAGGATAATGAGAAGCTTAGTGGAGCAGAGTCTGTATAAGAATATGGAGATAATAACTCGACGAGCCAATGCCGGGGAAGTGGAATGTTCAACAATTAGGAGGACCTTGGTTTCTAGCACCAGTTCCAAGAGCTTGCCTTTTTGAAAGATTATAAAATCCAGACCATATTTATGAACTTTCACGTTCCTGTAATGTATTATCATCTTCTGCAGGTCAATCAAGTGGGACGAAATCCAGAAATTTAAAAACTTGGACGGACACAAAAGCCATATTCCATTTGCACATGGCAATTCAAATAGAACAACAACGACCCATCTATATCTACTACTATACCTTACTCCCAACATCTTTTACGAGCCTATTAAAAGGCTTTCTAATATATACCCTTCTCTCTGGTTTGCCATTCCCAACATGCAGTTGTCAAATGTCGCTAAATTGCCAATTTCATTATAAATTATATCACAAATCAACTTGGATAATTTATAATTATGTTTTAAAGTCTTCGTGAATGAAATAAATACTGACTCAAATTTTAGGAACTAAAAATATATTTTATTATATGAATATAAGTACGAAAAGTTATTTTATTTTATTATTGTAATTTTTTTTTAGAGTGAGGAACTCGCAACTCTTGTTTTAGCATGGAGACAAAATAAATATAACTCTTGCAATTGCATGAAACTTGTAATTTAACTTGCCGGTTTTGAAATACATTGATTAAATAAATATAAAAGTTAAACCGGAGAAGAATGCTGAGGTGGAAGATCAGGCGGGGGGCGGGAGCAAGAAAAAAAAGCATCGGCGAAGGATTGAGGACCGTGGAGTACGCGCGCGAATATGGCGGATACAAGCTTGGGTCCCTCACTGTTCCTCAATCTCCCCAAAATTCCTCTCCATGTTCCTTCCAGATCTTTCTCCTCCATGGCTCTTCCTCGCTCCCATTGCAATTGCTCCTCCGCTCCCAATCAGACCCCCGCCCAGCCCTCCCTCCTCGTCTTCTCAGGTCTTCGTCCCCACTTTCTTCGACAACCCAGCGGGAACGGAACTACTCCGATTAACGCTATTTCCCAATGCTTCATTCATTTTTTCTCTTCTGAACCAGTAGTTTTCTGGTGGTGTAGGTGGAACTGCATTTAATGGCGTAGTCGAGGAGCTCAAAAACTTTACGACCCGTGTGGCTCATGTTCTTCCTGTTTCCGACGACGGAGGTAGCACCGCTGAGATTGTTCGCGTGCTTGGTGAGTAACTTGCTTATCGTTCATTTCCTTGTGTGTATGTATATTCTGTATTCCAGTATTGAGTGAATCTTGGCCCAGGTGGTCCGGCCGTTGGAGATATACGGTCAAGATGTTTGAGGTTATCTGATCAGAGTACGGCGGAGGCACTTGCGGTGCGCAGATTGTTAGGTCATCGTTTACCACTTGATGCACAGGAGGCCAAATCCGAGTGGTATCTTTTTCACCATCCGAATTTCTTTAATTTTGTAGCTCCATTTTCCCCCTCTAAATCGATAAGTGTAGTGTGTTCTAGCATTTCTTTCTTCATCAAGTTGCCATGAGATGCAAACAATGTTAATAAACTGTCTATCTAAACTCTCGCACTTCTGAATCTGGCATCTCTACTAGTAATAAACAAATGACAGAGATAAACGGAGCTGCAAGCTTGGTGCACAGTGCACACTTTGGTTACCTGTTCCGTATTTATTTGTTTGTGGCATGAACTTGCCCTTATATTTGCTAGGTTTCATAGCGGCCAATGATTTAATTGGTAACATAAATTGCTCTATGAAAATTTGTCAGGTATGATATCGTGGAAGGAGAAAATTCTCTATGGGAGGGTGTCTCAAAGCCCTACAGGGAAACTATTCGTGCCTTTTTGGCCTATTTTCAGAACCAGGTGTAATGTAGGCGACATTTTTGCCTTTTAAACCTTTATTTCTCAGAAGATAGTCTAGAGTTTCAATCTCTTGCTTTTCACCGTTAATCCATTATAGGTTAACTAGTTTTTTGCGGTTCTTCTGATATCCCGCTCTACTTTTACACCTTTAGTTACATTAGTATAGTGCCTACGCTAGTCTATATTGGTTTTACCAAAGGCTGTACATGAAATGTTGTAAATTTGATTGCTACAGATTCTTCGACGGTCTGAAATGTCATTCTGTTTCAGCAATGGGAGGTATGTTGCAAAAGTTTTCCATTGCTCTGTCGGAGGTGTGAACTAAATAATATATATATATATATAAGTTGGTTTTTCTTAACTCCAAATTATTGCAACCGATTGGTGAATTTTTTTAGCATTACCATGATTTACTGACTCCCTTGATTTCTGCAGCATCGGGAATTTCTTTTTTGCAGGGGCACGTTTATTTTTCCAGTCATTAGATGCAGCAATATTTCTGTTTTCTCGTGTCTCAGACATCCCATCGGACAGCCTTGTTCTTCCAGTGATTTCAACTAATGACAGGCTTACGTTAGGATGTGAATTATGGGTATGATTGTCAACATTCTCTTGCTTTTATAGATATTGCTCAAAAGTTTATGATACATGCCAATGAGAAAGTGCAAGAATGATCATTAGTACCTGAAAGAGCTCATAATGATTTTAATTATCTTATGTAATCAAACTCTCCATTCAGAGGTGAAAAAATGTCAGAGACATTTCATTTTTCACCTTGCCTTTGGAGTTAAGTTTGAAGAATTTTTCTTTCAACCTTTCCTTTTAAAGCCTACTTATTGTGAATCCCTTTCATGCTCTCTCCTCTACTCTTAAGGCAGCCTCTTAAAATTTCCTTGATATAGTTGATTTTTTCATAAATATTATGATACAGCTGTAAAGTTTCTCCAATGCTAATATGGAAGGCTTATGAAATTGTACTGTGAAAACCAGTTTTATAAAACTTTTTATTTTTTCAATCTACTTCAGGATGGGACAATAATACGTGGTCAGAATGAAATCTCTCATCCAACTAATGGACCTTCAGAACTTATTAATAAGGTACGATTTGTCTTTTATTTCACAGTAGAGTTCATTTCTAACTACGGTTACTAAGGCTGATCGGCCATTAAATAATCTACAGTGGTGTTTCATGGAAACGCTTTTAATATTGGTGATTTGGGACTTTAAATAATGGAAATGGTGTGGCACAAGTGGTCAAGGGTCGATTATTGGTGGGTCAAAGGATCATGCGTACTTATAAAAATGCCCTGCTTGAAATCAGTTTATTACAGGGGATTTGTACCTTGACTTGGGTTACTTTTTAATAGATTCTTAAACTAAAAATTTCAAACAAAATAGTATAACTGTAGAGTGTAGAAGGTTAATTGGCTGCAATAACTGATCTAATTTAATGTCCAACTTATTGACTGATTTTTGCCATGATGATTATCCAACTTATTATTCTTATTCAATATGTTTGATTGTCACCATGATGATTAAACGTTGTAGTTGAAAATGGCATTTGCATGTGATTAGAAGATTAGATATTGAGGTGGTTATTTTCTAACCATGATGACCTAAATGATGATTAAACGTTGTAGTTGAAAATGACATTTGCGTGTGATTAGACGATTAGATATTGAGGTTGTTATTTTCTAACGATGATGACCTATGTTTGCCATCATTTTACTCTTTCAAGTTTTCTTATTCATTCAAATGTGGAAATCCTATAGGGAAACAATTCGGCTCGAGCACTTCCTTCAAGGATAAAGAGGGTATTCTACATGTCAAGTGAGGGATGTAATTTGCTGCATGAGGTAAATAACTTAATATCTCGCACTTCTGAATTCCCTTAAAAAACTTAATTTTAATGTAGACTATCTTACCTACTTCTACTATGTAACTTTTTGTAACTATCTCATGGAGGCTGGAAATTGTATGAGAATAGTTTTTGTTTTTTTTTCTCCTAATTCTGTTTAAGATGTACTAACACTTCTCAATCATGAGAACTATATGAAAGCATCTTGATTCTTTTGTCTTTCTACTTTGATGTCTTATGTAACAAAATTCTACTCTTTAAAATGCTTATTCAAATCTGATTTCCATGACTCATGGTAATTGCAGTGCTTTCATTAATTAGGTCTTCCCCGCAGCAAATCCTGCTGTCCTCAACCAGTTGAATGACGTGGACTGCATTGTTTATGCTATGGGATCCCTCTTCACTTCCATATGCCCATCACTGGTAAAAGTCTCTATCATTTATAAGCATCATACTAGTAGATTTTGCTTAATTCAGTTTACTAGGTACACAGGTTTCTTTGATACGATAATGTAATGGTATGATGAATTTATAATTTTAATTTTCTACTACTCTACCTTAATTCTATTTTCCTTTAATAAATCACATAATTATATGGTAGTCAACTTTAATGCTAAACCTTTCACCATTTATCAATTATTCTAGGTGTTACTTGGAATTGGTGAGATCATATCGTCAAGATCCTGCCCGAAGGTAAAATATGTTCAACACCAGGACAATTATAGTTCCACACTGTCATCTGCTAGATTGCCCATATAAGATAAATAAAAATTTTGGCTTTGTGCTTTCAACTTTTTTTGTCAATTTATCCATTTAATCAGCACTGAATCTTAAATATGCAATTAAAACACGATTTGCATCATTCCAACGACAGGTGCTTCTATTGAATAGCACATGTGATCGGGAGACGAGTGGTTTTACTGCTTCTTGCTTTACGACTGCCATTTCAGATGCCTTAAATAGAACTTATGGAGATATGCATAATTGTTTAAATAACACTGTAAGTTATTTCTTCTAATTACAAATTTAAAATAATACTGTTATCATGCCTTGTGAAAATATGCAATCGCTATCTGGTAACAAATATCTCTGCTCGATCATATTACTCGTGTATTGATAGTTTTAAACTTTGTTCAAAGAAAACACATTTTTGGATCACTGAAGGAAACATTTTTGTTGCAATCTCTTAATTTATGTAGCCGGATCAGTACATCAATACCATTTTGGTGCCCAAAGATGGTGAGATTTTGGTAGATTCTCAAGCCTTATCTGCACAACGAATCTGTGATGTGGTATGCTCAAGTACATATTTTTGTATAATCATCATTACTTCCTTGCATTTGGATTAAACATCTTTGCTGATGTCGTGTCCAGCAGAATTATGAATTATCGACAAAGCTTTTTGTTCAGTGTTGGACTACAGTTACTGACTAATGATAATTAGCCTCCTTAATTTGTGCTACATTGGTGCCTGATTAAAATGTTACTTCTGCAGATTGTTGTTGATTCCGTACGTGATTCTAAAGTTGGTGTAGTATTTGATCCAAAATCTTTGATCAAAACTCTAGAAAAGTTGATTGCAAGATATACAAGATCACATGTCACAAAGCAGGTTTAATTGACTGCATATGGAATTCACAGTTGTCTATCCAACAAACAGTTCCTTATTATTCTCAGCTTTGAACCCTCTTATATCTTTTTATCAATTATCAAGTGGTAATATGGTATGTTTCTTCAGATGAACATTATGAAATGTCAATGCAGGAGCTGACCCACTTTTTACCTTCTGGCATTTTACTTGAAGAATTCAACATGGGATATTCGCAAAGATGTTTGATTGATTTTACCCTAGTAGCTCATTCCATTCCTGTAAAGAACATACCATCCAACCTGCATTGATGTATTTTAATATGGTCCATAACCATAAGGTAGACAGGGACATGGAAAACCCTTGGAAGTCACTTGAAACTTCAGCATTTGAATATGCTTCTATTTATTTTCTCACTATGATTCATTCTACGACCACTATTTTCATACTTAATTGTGAATTGATGTATCTGCTGTAAAATCTCATGGGGCAAGCTCTCTATTTTTGGCTTTTAGCAACATTAAATACTCCATAGCCAAGGAGGCAGATGTCAATGATGATGGAAAAACTGAGATTTTGATGTATGGAATTGGTTGATGGAACATAAATTTTAATATTTATGGCCTTGTGATTATGTTAATGTGAAAGGATAAAGATCTTACAAACGAGGGAAGAATAAAACGAAACAAAGAATAGAGAGATGAAATGAGAGAACCCTTCTTATTTTTTCGATTAAAAGGCTCATTCAATGGATGAGGGACAAGAAAACAAATTTTTCAATGGATATGACTGAGTATAATTCAAATGGTTTTGGTTTTGGTTCTAGTTCTAACGCTTAAATTTTAGAAAAGTTTTAAGGTTGAAATCTTCATGCCATGTATGATTGAACTCGAAAGTATTAGCAGATGTCAGAAAAGATCAAATTTAAATTTCCAACAAAGGAATTGAAGAAATGTAAGCGTGCGAAAATTCTAGAAGAAACTGAATAATATTAAGTTAAATACAGATTCTATGTGGGGATGTAGCTCAAATGGTAGAGCGCTCGCTTTGCATGCGAGAGGTACAGGGTTCGATACCCTGCATCTCCAATTTTAATGCTCATTATTTTAGAATTTTCATCCGTATTTAATAATTTGAAAAAAGAAAAAAATAGCATATTCACAGTTCATACCACTTGTGTCCTTTTCAATCAAATTAACAAATCCATCCAGCATAAAGTTACCCAAAAATTTATTTTCATGGAATATCTGAAAAGTCAGTAGCACCATACCATATAATTTTTTTTTCCTTTATTTGAGTTTATTGCAGTAGAGAAGTCATGAGTACAAATTCTATACATTCACGGGTTCCATCTCTATAAGCGACGGTAAACCTTTTCAATGTAATTTCACTTACATATATATATATATTTTTCACATCTACTCTTTGAAAAAATCTTTAAAATCTAAGTTAAAATTTGAAAGAAAAAAAAAAGTAGTTTTTGAAAACTATTTTTGTTTTTGAAATTTGATTGGAAGTTCAAATGTGTTTCTATGAAAGGTTAAAAAACACACCAAAAAATTGTGAGCAAAGCATAATTTTTTTTTCTTAATAATGTAATTTGGTACCCATGGTCTGACAGCTTGAAGCAGTAATCCAAACAAAAACTCGGGATGGAATTATGAAATTAACAACCAATGCATCTGATCTTAATCGTGGCACAAAAAAAAAAAAAAAAATTCTGACCATCCTTTTTCAATTTTTAATAAGAAACCCCACTGAAAATGAAGTCCTACCATAGGGTCCATATGAGATGGCAAATTTGAACAGAAGAATCCAAATCATGATTTGTCCCAAGCAGAAAAAAGTGCTCCATTATAATTTTGACATATCAGCAATTTGTGGGAATTGGCCATGGCCATCTCAAGTGGGCCTCCACCATTTCTTCAACTGCAGCCCACCTCTTGTTTGAGGGTTGACTTCTTCTTGCAGCCAACACATTTTAGAGCCATTCTCTACAATTTGTACTCCTCTTTTAGGCTATATTGCAAAGTGCTTTTGCTTGCCTTTGTACCTGTAATCTGTTGTCTTTATACCTTTCTTTTTTTCTTTTGAAAAAAATCAATCGATTAAATTATTTTTTCTTTCTTAATTAGTGGAATTAGTTTCTTTTACCTTTATTTTAATGGTTGATTAAAAAAAATATTTGTAATGCAAGTGGTTACTTTATTTTCATATCAGCTAAGATCCTCTTCTATGCTTCTTTTTTCTAAGGATTTATACCTATGATTGTACTTTCTAATTCTATGGAAGATCATAACCACATCTAGAGTTAGAGTGAGCATTAATTTGATTATTTTTTAAGTGATCTTACTGATATAGGAGGATGGTAGATCATTTTATTTAGACATTGATTTTAAAGTCTAGATTATAATATTACAAAAGTGGGATGAAGTTTGAATCTTTCACATATAAAAAGAGGTTATTAATGTCTTGAATAATTAAATTATGTTCATGTTAACATATAATTTTATAGTTAGCTTTACACGAATGTCATAACCAACTCTTTTGATGGTTTTGTCTGTAACCCTATTAAAAGGTCTAATTTTTGTAATGTACCTGTCGAAGGGCAGTTTAGTTTTACAGCGTGTTAAAGGGTGGTTTAATTTTGTAACGTATAGTAACTAATTTGTAACGTACCTATTATGGCAATTTTAATCATGCAACATATAGAGTAGTTAAGTCAGTTTTGTCTCTTGCTAACAATTCTTTTTGTTGGAGTAAGTCTCCAAATTTGGGTTGTAGAGATGGCATGTGATGTTAGTTTCTTTTGACAGATTAAGCTCCTTTATTATTATTATTTTTTAATATTATTAAGTTCATGTCACCATCCTTAAATGAGATTTTATTTTTATTTTTAGGAGACCATCCTAAGTGAGATTGGGAAATTATAGTTTTTAGAATCTAATTTGGTTAGCTCGATTTTTATTGAATTCTTAATTTGAAAGCCAAATAATAACACCGTATAAATTAAATGATGTTGAGCTTTTAAATTTGGTACTCTTTTAATTGATTAAAGGATGAGATAAAAACCAAAAGAATAGCTTAAAATCTACCACCTTTAATCATATCAAAAGGTTCAATTTTTAGCCACATTGGGTCCCTTCCCTACACAATTTGCAGCCTAAATCATACTAAGATGAATTATTTCATTCAACAAACCCCAACATAGCTATACTTTTTCTTTTTCTTTTCGACTCTTTTTCAAAAAAAGTGACCTTCCTTTTTCTTCTTAGAAAATACGCTATACAAAATTATTGAAAATATTTTTATCGCTGGTCTGATACCTATGTTGACAATGTGATTGAGTTATCTTCAAAATTATTGGGCTAAAAGAAAAGCTCATGTTATCATTCTCACTCAACTATTTCAATGTGAGGGAGAATTATTGGGATGAGAATAGGGAAAACATAGAGAATGATGAGTGGTGTGACTTGAAAGGAAAAGGATAATGGAAATGGAAAATGGCATTTGAGTCATTTAGGAAGGTTCATCAAGCAAGCAAACCCACCACTGTGTGATATGATCATTTGGCACTAATTAATTTTGCCACTCTTCTCTTCTCTTCTCTGCCTGCCAGAATGTTTTCTGATAAAGGGGGCCCCCAATCACCCAACCAGCCCACTCTTCTGTCTTCTGACTTTTCCTTTCACACCATTCCTATCCTTTTTCTCTATTTTTTAAAGTTAAATTAACTCTTTTATTCTTATGATTTTACCTAATTTCAATGTGAAATATGTATTTTCATTTTTCTAAATGTAATAAATATGGAAGGTGAGGATTTGAACCTTCAAGATATTAGAAAAAATATGTGTCTTTCTAGCTGAATTAGATTTATCTTAATTTTATCTCTATACTTCTAAAAATTTAAACTATTTTGGAGACATTACCATTTTTCTTTTTTCTTTTTTTTTTCTAAACCTAAATTCTAGCCTAACAAGTTAAATGGAAAATATTGAAAAATAGGGGCGAGTTGGTGACAATAGAGATAATTGGTAGAAAAACAAACTATATAACACAAATTAAAACTTTTAAGGTCATAGAAACTAAATATGACCAAATTTATAATTTAATTTATTGGAAGATAAGATTTCTCATATTAAAAGACAAAAGGTACTTTATATATGAAGATAAAGTTTCTCAAATGCATTTAAACTATTCATTTATCCATACTAGTGTATAACCCACGTCTAAATGCAAGTGTATTTTTCTAAAATAATTTAAATTTTAAATGATTTAAGTACTCTTAAAAATGATAATTATAATATTTAAAATTCAGTAAAATTAATTTTTTTTACAAAGAAGTAAAAATTAATTTTTATGTACTTTCTAAACTTTCCTTTGACACATCCCTAACATATTCATGTATCTTGAATGTATCACTATTCTCATTTGAAAAAAAAAAAAAACTTAGAATGTATCACACATTCTTGAAAACTTCAAAGATTAAAAAGGCTTTGTGGGCAAGAACAGAAAGGAACTTAAAATAAAAAACAAAAAAAAAAAATATAACATAAATATTGGTGGAAAAATGGGGAAGAAAACTTCTTTTTATATAGTACTGTGGAGGACTTAAAAATCATTTAGAATTTCAAAATTTTTTAAATTTTTTAAATTCTTATAAATTAGAATAAGAGAGAAATCCATTAAACAATTGAGAAAATAAATGGCAAACTTTTTCATATCAACTCTTTTTTTTTTTTAGGAAATTTTCATATCAACTCTTTAAATTCTATATATTTGTTAGGAGTGATAATTAATTATTTATTAATTACTGATAATTAATTAATTTATTATTTTTTATTGATTGTCGAGACATGCTTATAAAATTTAAATCCATAAATTAAATGGGCATAATTTTAAAACATATATATCTTTTAGAAAATAAATGTATAGATAGAAGATTTTCGATACCAACCTTAACTTAACGGTAATTGATATCTGTCTCTCACTGTAAGATCATGCGTTCAAATCTCTATTTTTACTCAAAAATAAAATAACCTGATCACCAATGAGTAAGATGAACAATAAGTTAACTTCAAAAATATTTTCTTAATATCCTCTATTTTAACATAAGAGTGATATTAAAAAATTTGAATGGATAAATTGCCCCTCTTAAAAACGGTGAGAGACATTACTTTTTCTTTCCCCTTCCCCTCTCCCCTCTCCCTTTTCTTACCAATTCCTCTCCCCTCTTCTAGACTAGATAATATTACTTTTTTGAAAAAGAACTATGGGATTTTTATTTTTATTTTTATTTTTATTTTTTGTACTTTTAAATTTAGGGCTATTGCAGGCCATAAAATAAAAATGATTTTTTTTTGACATAGTCAACAAAATACAATGTGTCACGTGTGAAAACCATGTGTCCACTTGCATTGGTAGCCTGGTAGGTAAGGTGCTATGCCCTCCCGTGACACTCAGACCCAAGGTTTTACCTCCTAATTAGGATTTTTTTTAATTAAAAATTAAGGTTCCTCAGTTTTTTATTCCAACATTTTAAGATTGGTTTTACTTTTACCTCCTAATTTGAAATTTTTTAATTAAAAAATCAAGTTTCATCATTTTTTATTCCAACATTTTAAAATTGGTTTTCTCAATCCATTTTTTAACCAGCGTCTTAAACCTTCCATAATAAAATTTCCCAACCCACGTTACCCAGAGCTCGCGCTCTCTCTCTCCTCTCCCTCTCACTCATTCACTCGGGCAGCCACTTGATCCATATATAAAAACTCAGCCAAGGATGCAAAAAGCTTCACATTCATAGCTCAATCAAGGCTCATTCTGGAGCATTTTGGGGCCCAAAAATCCGAGAAATGGGTTTCGGGGTGGTCAGACTTATTTTAGTTTCTTGTTGGTTGCTGTTTCTGCAACAAGCAAACGCAGCAGGAGTACTCAACAAAAGAAGCGCCTTGAGAGGAAGAAAGCAGGCGAGTGGGTGTAATTTGTTTCAGGGAAAATGGGTTCTTGACTCCTCTTTCCCTCTCTACAATTCTTCTACCTGTCCTTTCATAGACGCCGAGTTTGATTGCCAAAAATTTGGCAGACCCGATTCCCTTTACCTCAAGTACACATGGCGACCCGACTCCTGTATTCTTCCAAGGTCCTCTCTCTCTCTCTATCTCTATCTTTTCTCTCTCTCTACTGTAAATAATAAAAAGTGTTTTATTACTGTGTTCACTCATGGGGTCTGTTTGGGGCGTGTTCTTTTCTTTACTTTTTGTGGGTGTTGTTTTGGGCTGTTGTTTTCTAGTGTAGGCCTTCTCACCTCACTCTCGAATCTTAATAATTTTCCTTTGAAATAAAAAGATGACATTTTATGTTGTTTAATGATGCGGTGTCCGAAAGGGAAATGGGGTAATGATGTATATTTGGGAAATGTTGTTAAAATATCCCGAAATTGGGTTTGGAATTTGGGTAAATTTGTTATGGGGATTCACGTGTTTGTTTATATTTTTTTTTTCTTCTTTTCCTGGTTTGGTGGGTTTAGATTTGACGGGGTGGATCTTTTGAAGAAGTGGAGTGGGAAGAAGATAATGTTTGTGGGTGACTCACTGAGTCTGAATATGTGGGAATCGCTGTCGTGTATGCTCCAAGCGTCGGTGCCTAATGCCAAAACCACCTTCGTCAGGAGGGACTCACTCTCCTCTGTCTTTTTTCAGGTTTTGTCTTAACTTTTTACTCTCTCTCTCTCTCGTTACGTTTATCCCTAAATATCTCATTGGAACTTTGAAAATATATAACCAGTGGATTTACGGTGAGGTCGAATAATTGATTCAGTTTGGAAGTGATTAGTCATTTCAAAAAGGAAATTTAGATATAATGATTTCTTAAAATCACTATTATATTTAAACTGATTTTAAACTTTTCTAAAATTTATTTTTTAATTTAACAAATGTGATGAATGAAAAAGGGAATGATTTTATTGACAATGATAAAAATGATTCTGACAATGTCAAAACTACTCCTAGGACTTGTTTGAGAATAATGGTAGAATGAATAATTAAAATAAAAAAATAGGGATAACTAATTATTCAAAATCACTTCCCAATGATATCTTAAAAACCAATTTAAAGTGATTTTAAATTTTTCTAAGAAATTGTCAAAGTAAGTCTAACTCAAAGACACATATCTCCCACCTAGATTATTCAAATCTCCACCTTTCTATATACTAAATTTTTTTTTCTTAAAGTTAATTTTCTAATTTACTATTTTGATAATAAAACACACCCTAAATTAAATTTAGTTCCATTCGGATAATACTGTGGAAACTAATACTATTCAAATCTTTATGTTTATTTTCTTCATTTTTATTATAATTAAATTTGATCAAATAAAACTTCTTTTGATAACCTTCTTGCTCTTTTACTTTTTAATTATTAAAGTTTATTTAGTGGCTTCTTTATTTTTGTTGCACTTAAAAAACAAAAGCTCTTAGCCAAATTTAAAAGACGACAAATAGTTTTCTAGAACTATTAGTTTAAGTTCATGGATTTAGTTTTCTATTTTTAAAAATTATATTTGTTTTCCTACCATTTTTTGAATATATTTTTCATCATTAAAAAATTGAAATTTTAATCAAATTTCAAAAATAACAAAAATTTTAAATTACTAGTTCTAGATTTTAAATTTGGGTTATATTGTGAAATCATAAGAAATATAAAAAATAAAAACAAAACATGAGTGGGAGTAGTGTTTATATGTTAATTATAAAAAGTAGACTTTTAAAAACAAAATAGTAATCAAATGAAAATGAAGCTTAACTTTAAAGTTCATTAAGATTATAAAAATGTGAAAATCAAATAAAGAGAATTTTTGTTTTTTTTAAGTTTAGCCTTATTTTCTTAACTATATGAAAAAAAATGTAACTAAAAATATCACAAATATAAGATTTTCTAAAAAATGATAATAAATAAAATAGAGTAGTTTCCATGAAATAGCTCAACAACCTTTGAAATGAAAATTCATATTTTTATCCAACATTACAATAGAACTTTAAAAATGTGAAGTTGGATTTATATAACTTATTAATCTTGCATGTAGATTTGCTGACCTTGCAATCTCATTTATGAGACAGAGAATCTGTTTCCAATCATGAAAAAGTATTTAAGAATTAAATAGAAAGATGAGAATCTTTTTATCTTCATCGGGACAGCAAGCAATGCATACCAATTTATTAAATTGCGAATCTCTTTTTTTTTAAGAAACATATTAAATTGTGAATCTGTGGTCGTGATCCTACGAATTATATTTTCGTATTTTAATGTAATTTTAAAATTTATTCCATCGAAATTATTTGACTCGCCAAGCACGCATGGCCCCGCAAAAGAGTGGCCATGTCGGTGGCCACGTGTATTACGTCGCCCAACCACTTGACAGCCTGGGATCGGAAAATCCTCCAAACTCGCTCGCGGTGACGGGTGGCGGCTCTCAGTTATTTTATTATTATTTTTTAACAATCGATGACATTTCGGCTAACGCCTTGATAAGTTAGGAAGAAGAATAATTTTTAGTAAGATTTAACCTAAGAATTTTAATTACATCAAATTGAATTTTAAACTTAAATAAGTGATAACTTAACACCACTAATAGTTAAATTTTCAATTTCTAAAAAAATTATGGCTTGCTGCGGACATTTTTGTAACTAAATTAATCACAGTGGGTGTTCCTAATTGTGTTGGACAATTTCACCTGGATTTTGGTTGCTTTAGTGTATTTTTTTGGTGGTTCGATTTTGTGCCTAAGTTCGAGTAATTTTTTTCATTGGTTTTAGGCATTTTGTTTTGGGTGTTTTGTTGGTTAAATTTAGTGTAATTTGCTGGTTGGTTTATGAGTAATTTTGTAATTTGATTTTGAAGTGATATTAACTTTATAGTTCATTTACGTTTTGGTCTCAATTTAAGGATAAGAAAATGAAAACTTGCAAACAAAATCATTCTATCGATTGACCTATGAGGGTAGGATAGAAGAAATGCTGGCAACTATTATATATTTTGTGAATATGAATGAAGGAAATTATTGTGTGTGGGCAGGACTATGGAGTAACACTGCTCCTGTATCGCACTCCCTATCTAGTGGACATAGAGAGACAGGACGTTGGGCGAGTGCTAAAACTAGACTCCATCCAGGCTGGAAAAGCATGGCTAGGAATGGACGTCCTGATTTTCAACTCGTGGCATTGGTGGACCCACACAGGACGCTCTCAGCCGTATGATCAAATCAACATTCAAAGATTTTCTTGTGCCTTTTTTGGGTGTAGAGGGATAAACGAGAATGTGTGATTTGCACTTGCAGGTGGGATTTCATACAGGATGGGACTACAAGGTACCAAGACATGGACCGTTTGGTAGCATTTTACAAGGGACTTACGACATGGGCCAGATGGGTTGACTTCAATGTTGATCCTACAAAAACCAAGGTCTTCTTCCAGGGAATCTCGCCTACCCACTATTTGTAAGTGAAACTTATAGTCTCTCAATCTGAGGTAAATCTACAATATTGAGATATTTCTATGAGAATTAAATTTACCCAACCCATCGCTTAAACTTTTGGATTGAATGATAGTTTCTTCGTCCTTAATATGATATTAAAGAATGAGGTCAACTTCTGCATTATTATTTCCTCTCCATTTATAATGATTTTCACTTGTTTGAGCTTTTGAATTGAACGGTGGTTTATTCAACCTTAACATGCATGAATTTTTGCAAACACCTTGTATACAAGTTTAAAAGCAATAGTGCCTTTCTTAATTTCTTTTTCATCTTACTCTACATGTTTTCGTGATGCATACCTAAAATCAGCTGCCCTGAATAAGATATTGTCTGTCTCTATGGTTCTGCGTATGGATTTGAATGACTTTTGATTGTAGTAGGAGAGATATAGGTCATTATTCATTTCAGTCTAAAGTTAAGTGTTTTATGTGATTAATTGTGTTAGTTAACCCATGGTAGACTCGATGGTTATAGTTATTTGGTTGGGGTAAATTTTGTCTTTTCAGTTTATTTTTCAAGGAATTAGATTCTCCCATTCTGGTTTACCTAATAGTTGAGCTGCTATGAATCAGGGGGAAGGAATGGAATGAGCCAAGAAAGAACTGCATTGGAGAGAGTGAGCCACTATCCGGATCCATGTATCCGGCAGGCGCACCACCAGCTGCAGATGTTGTAAATAGAGTGTTGAGTAGGATAAAAGTACCTGTTTACTTGCTGGACATCACGACGCTTTCTCAGCTGCGGAAAGATGCCCATCCCGCGGGTTATGGTGGCGAGGGAGGCACAGACTGCAGTCACTGGTGCCTTCCGGGATTGCCAGATACATGGAACCAGCTCATGTACGCTGCTCTCCTAACCATGTGAAGTTAAATAAACTTTACTACGAGATCTCTGTGAAGAAAAACTTGGAGACAACTCTCTTTTCTTCACATCAGAAAATAAAAAGAAATGAAAGGAAAAAAAAAAGTAACAAGAATACTATTCATTGGAGTGGTACAGAGAAAAGGAGCATAATGGATAAGATACTGTGAAAGGTGGATTGTTTATGCTTGTGATTAGGAGATGAAATTTTACAGGACTAGGAATGAACTTCTGGTTTATTCAGTTTAGTTTGTACCCATTTAGCTTTACACCTGATTTGATGGATAGTTTTTTAATCTTTTCACAGTGATGCAACTTGTCAAAGTAATTGGTTTTCTTAAATTTATTACTGAAAGCAGCAGTCCCGTTTGCACTATTGTGGTAATCTTCCACGTTGACTTCCATTCACTTAATTTGACATAACTGTAATTGAATTCCTGTGCGAATCAAATCTTATACTTTCTTAACTTCTACTTCTATATGCTCATTTTTGGCCCAGCTAACCTAACAGAAGCTCGAGCAATCTTGCAGAGGTAGAAGATAAAATGGTGCAATACTTAATCTAAGATAGGGAGTAATCTGAATCCATCAATAAAATAATCTATTAATTAGAGATGACAAATTTATTGATCTATTTATGCACACCCCAAGCATTCAATGAGGGAGAACTAATTACATATTATGAATTGCTATACGGAAGATGTTTGATAACATACCATCGAAGCAGATTGGGAGACGCGAGGAATTCTGAACCTGAGTTTGCTGCAGACTTTTAGTCACCAGAACTGCCGACAGCTATTGGTTCCTGATTTTGGCAGAATCTGACTCTCTCAGCTCTCGGAATGCCGTGATTGCTTCCATACTGAATCCTCCAGCAACCTGGAGAAACAGAAGATGTTTCCCTCCAATCAGCTATAATTAACAACTGAATATATTGTAACTATATTATGCCAATATAATTGAATTTGCATAGTTTACCTGATGTACTCGAAATCCGAACCTTACCCCTTGGATGATCAACTGTTCTTTGGAGCAGCCATACACCGTATCAAGTTCTGCAGATACTCGTTCCATATACTCCACTGCCAATTTGAAGGATTGGAGCTTAATCTGTCGATTCATAGCTCTAGATATGTTAAAACTGACATTGTTCATTATGAACATGAATGAAATTTAGTCCCAAGTCATACAAATCGCTACTGTTGCCTCATGTTGAGCCCTAGATTTAATTTTGCTTTTGAGTTCCAATAATATTTTATCTTTTTCAGAAATAATTCCCAAGCATAAAGCAGAGTTGAGAAATTACTTGGCTAATGGCCCCGGTATCAAGCATCCAATACCTGTATCTCATAGTAGCAGATTCTCTCATCCGACAAAGATTGTAAACCCCATGCTCTAACCTGTTAAAAAATGCAGGAAATCATGAAACTGCAGGTTAAAAAACAGTAACTAAAGTAGTTGTCAAATCTCAATTGAAAAGAACTCATACTTTTCAAGCCAAGCTTGCATCTTCTTGAGAGTGATATTGCGTGCCTGTCGACCATCGTCACCGAAAGATGATGCCTCGAATGAAAGCTTCTTCATATCAGATAACCAAATGCAGCCTCACGTATCTCGTCAGCCTTTTGCTCCAGCCACTCAAAATGTTTTAGCACTGCTCGTTCATCAACCTAGAGATGAAGAAACCAGAACTTTCAGTACCAATCTGCTGTCTCAGGTTCTTAACGTTTCAAGCAAAATTTAAAAACTACACGTGGTGAGTGAGGGAAGATGAAGACGAGAAAGAATGTATGAGATACCAGGTAAGATAGCTCATCATCCAGCCATTTAGCAAAAGTCACAACATTCTCAATATCCGTAAGATCTGCATTCTCAACTTCTTTGATCAAATGCGTTATGAACTCTCCTTTGGTTTCTACGTCCATTTTTATCTGCAGGTTCCATCACCATATTTATCACTGGCCACAATGATTCACCAAAAACTGTAATATCTTTGTTTGCATAAATGATCTTCAGCACACAACTAGCTTTTCTCCATTCATCCAAAGCAGAAAAATCAGAATATGTAGAGACAGGAGTTAAGCATTTTAACCGATCTGTACAGTAGTTATATCTAATTGGATTTGATCACTAGAACACATACACATACCTTAATGACTGATTAACTATTACTAAACTAAATAGCTTTCCAGTAACTAATTATTTAAATTAAACCATAAATGGAGCTAACTTATGTTTCAACGTTCAATTAAACATATCAACGCACAGTTAATCATGTATGATTAATCTTTCGATGGTTTATGTCTTATTTTATAGTTCTCTTTTTCCTTAATTTTTTCTTTCTCTCTTCATAGAGAAAAAGGTCGTCATATCATCTTATCTTTGGAGCAGTATAATTAATGAGACAGAAATAGCAAAAGGTGCCAATAAATTAATCAAATCAGAACAAGCAGTCATTGAAGATCCAATACAAGCGGGAGACTAAAGTGGCAACGTCGTAAATATCATATCGACTTACGGCGAGTAGATATGCAGAACAGTTTTCAACCTCCCCGATCATGTTACGTTCATTGGCGCCTGTCGGTATGTCCATCACGGCGGAGCTGCAGTCTTTTCGGGAGTCTCCCCGCATCAGAGAGTGGTAGAATTCCACCACCTCCGGCACTCGCCTAACTTTGGCCAGATCAACCTCTTTTCTTTGGATGGTGGCGGTGCCGGAACTGAATTAGATAGTGGAGGAGAAGGCTGCGATACTGGCTTCACCGGAACTGCTGGCCGTGGTGCAACAGTTTTGAAGTAATCGACGATAGGAACTGTTGTCTTTTCGGGGATTCTGGAATCGTAAAACGGTCAGATATTGGATTGAAGAGTGCGGACTCGGCGAGTTCTTCCGAGTTACACTCTGAGTAATTCGGTCTTTCAATAATTGCTCCGTTCTTCGCATATGCTTTAAGTTCTTGACCTTCCTTCAAATTACTAATCAGATTCGAATTAACAGACACTTCCATCAGTCTCCGAAACTTTCCTGAACGAGAAGACTCATCGTCATCCGACGCCGGCTTCGCATTGAGACGATCCGAATCCATCCTCTTCGATCGCACCGTCTCATCCTCCATCACTGTCATCATTTCCCGACTATTTCTCCTCTCTCCTTCCATCTTCTGATGAACTTCCTCCAACTCTTTCTTTATCCTCTCAGTTTCGGCCTTCAAGCGTTTGATTAGAATCAAAGCTCTTTCAATTTCCGTTTCCTTGAGATAAATCCCGTTCTCAAGCACCGGAACAATGGCAAACGATTCCTTCAGGTGTTTGTTCTCGAGAAGCTCAGCCTTCAACCGTGACTCCCGGTCGCGAAGCTCTGTAAAGTCGAGGTGTCGCGGGTGGAGATGACCGGAACTCCGTGAAATTTACTTACCGAAGTGCGGGAGAATAGAGACTTATGAGGAGTCTTCGTGTAGCTTGGTGAAGACAGTGGGGATTTGAGCTGATTCTCTGCTACTGGCTTCGCCGGAGATTTTTGGGTCTCCATTGTCGCTTTCGCTTCTGCCTCACTGTAGCTTTCCGTGTGTGCTGATGTGCTCTGATTATGATTTAAAGATTAACTGTATATTTTTGGGGGGAAGTTTCGGCGGGTAACTATTTTTTTGAAGTATTTTTATGAAAGTAATTGTAAATATAAAAGATTTTAAAACATAATTGTAAATATGACTTTTTTTTTTATTTAACAAAATTTGTTAGATAGAGTTAGGTGAAATTTAAAAAGTTAATCCTCTTAACAAAATATTGTTGTTTTTGAATTCTATGACTTTCTGTTTTCATTTTTATTTCATTTTAGTAGTTCTCCGTAAAGTTTCAAGTTAATCTTTGTAATTTGCTTTTTTATAATAACTAACGAAATTATCACCCATCATATAAACCTATACAATATTTTTGTTGTTTTAATATATTTTTTTAAAAAAATTAATATATTTCAAAAAACATATAACATTTTCATGGAAATATCTCTTGAAATATATGATCCTAAGGCTTTTTTTTTTAATTCAAATGATCCTAAGGTAATTGATAATGTTTTTTTACAGTTTATCACAATCATACTACTTTAAATATAAATTAATTTTTAAGAAACAATTTACCTAAAATTCTCCATATCTTATGTTTGGCATTAACAATTTACTAGTCGAGACTTTAAAAAAAAAACAATTTACTAGTCAAGGCCTGTGATAAATTATTGGATGGACCTTCTTCGAGGTAAGGTACAAATTTATCTGTATTTCTATAGTTTTTTCCTTTTGCAATATTTTGCGTCTAATTTAATATTCTAACGTCATTAATGATTTGTTGCAGTGCCGATGGAATACCATCTCTCTACATTATGGAGACGTCGACACATGAATTAATTTAATATCACCGTAAATGAGATCGAACCCACACCATTTTTTTTTTACATACATTAAAAGAATTGAACTACACCTCGATAGAATTTAAAACCAAACCAACTCGAACTAGACTGTCTCGATTCGATTTTTGAGTAAGTTTGGTTCTTCAAACCCCAAAATCTCCAATTTCGATCCCTCCAAAATCTCCAACCGCATGGCGTGATTTACCAAACCACACCAATACAACTATTAAATTACAATTTACATCTAGAAAATTCCAATTTTATGTATTAACGTACTAAACAAAATAAACCAGAGTTAATACTACCAAATTATTATATTAGGGACCATGGACTTCTACAAGGATGCGTACAATATTGTTCACTTAGGTTATATTGTCCACTTTAAACCTAAGCTCTCTCATAGCTTTATTTTTTAGTTAACCTAAACTCTCTCGTAGCTTTATTTTTTTGTTAACCTAAGCTCTCTCGTAGCTTTATTTTTTGTTTCACATTTTTTTATAGCAATGAATATGAAATCTCTAAATTTTCCCCTTCCTTAGTCATTATGGAACTTTTATCACATTCCCAACATATTAATTCAACGTTACGATATCCCAAGAACTAATTTTTATAACTAAGCCGTTGAGAGTATTAATGTATTATTTTCTAAGAAGATAAGAGTACAACCATGAGTATGTTAACCAGTTGACACTGACAAGTAATTCTTATCTCATCCGATTAATTGATAAATATTTGGTGTATAACCTTCAAGGAAAAGAGCCTAACATGGGATTTTGGAGGTGAACCATTTCATGACTAGAATTGGAGCGTTGATCAAAGCCAATGCAAACTCTACCACCACAGTCACACACAAGCAGCAAGGACATATGCAAGTCAGCACCGATCTGCAAAACCAGAAAAAGAAAGAGATGACTAAAATTTTAAAATTGGAACTAAAAACAGAATAGTTATAAAATGATAGAAAGAGATGTCAGTACAATATATACGAACTAACCCAAAAATCCAAATAATAGCTCCGATGAAGCCAATGAAGAGGGCAAGGAAGGCGAACGGCAGGCCGAGAAGAAAACCGAGAGGCCTGCAGTTACATTTCTCACAGCAGCAGCAGCACATGATTATCTCCTAATCCTTTGTTCTCTTTTAGACTGTAAATGGGCAGGCAGACAAAGAAGCACTCGGCTGAAGCCTGCAGATAATTGCCATGCCTATGTTCTTATTTTGTCACCGAAGTTTATAGCTACTTTAAAGCTCCGTATTGGGAATAACGCACAACATAGACAACTATTAGCATAACCCCACATCATTTCCTCAATGAATCTCATTGCACCGGCCTGAGCCAGCCTTAAAAGTTGCTACCTCTTTATTCAGGTCATTTGGATAATTTAAAAATAGTATAAAGTTTGACTATGATAATTTGACATCGGATCATTTTGAAAACTTCAAGAAAACTAAACCAAGTATGACAAGTTCAAACATGGATGGACCAGAAAATTGCACAGTTAACATCTTAACTCTTGCTGGCCATGGCTGAAAGATGCTGGTGATCGACGATTAGTAAACTCATGGTGTTTCCGCCTCTCTCGTGGATAACTAATCCAAATTTTCTTCAAATATTTCTGCAGGTAAATTGCTGAATCCTTCTGTGTACTTTCTTAACTCAAATCAAATCAAATCAAATGTTAATCGTTCCAATGCTCTTGCTATATATCTCACTGCATCGTCTATCAAAGATGGAAACTTTATAAGCTGTCATCAGTCCCAACCCAACTGCTACCTTTGCAATTAACTCTTCTTATCTTCATAATCTCTCTCAGTTCACTAACACTGTCCCATTTCCCAGCTTCTGCAAAAGTATTAGACAATGCAACATACGCCCCTGGCCGGCCATCAGCGTTCAACTTAAATAGTTCGTTGGCAGCTATGCAGGCCATTTCAATGTTACCATGGAGCTTAGATGAGCTCAGTAGAGCTGCCCATACATCAGAATTAGGAGTCTCAGGCATTTGCATAACAAATTCCCAAGCCTGATGTAAACTTCCTGCACGTCCCAGCAGATCAACCATACATGCGTAATGCTCCATTTTCGGTTTCAATGAGTAGTCCCTCTCCATGATTTTAAAAATCTCCCGGCCCTTCTCTACTAGCCCTCCATGCGCACAAGCTGAGAGAGCGCTAAGAAAGGTGACAAAGTTTGGCCGAATCTGGTGTTCAGATTGCATGACGCGAAAGAGCTGAAGTGCTTCACTTGGATATCCATTTTTGCCATATCCATCAATCATAGACGTCCATGAGAAGACATTTCTCTCTGGCATTTGGTCGAAAACTCGGCGAGCATCCTCTATTCTTCCACATTTGGAGTACATGTCTATAAGAGCACTTCCCATTCTGATATCTGTGAAGAATCTAGTCTTCATAAGTTGAGTTTGGATTTGTTGGCCTGCTTCAAATGCTGCCAACACCGAACAAGCACCAATAACGCTGGAAAATGTTGAAATATTTGGTGAAAAACACAAACGTTGCATATCAATATAAACCTCAAGCGATTTCTTGGCATGTTCAAGTGTTTTACTATAACCTTCAACCATTGCATTGAATACAACTATATCCTTTTCAACGGTTTTGCTGAAAATTTCTTCAGCATCTTCAACTAATCCCTGATTCATATATCCTGAAATCATCGATGTTGAACATATCACATTCTTCTTCAACATCATATCAAACACCGTCCTTGCAAAATATACATCGCCATGTTTAACGTACGAGTCAATAAGAGCCGTGTAAAGTACATCATCTGGTGACACATCCGACTTCAATATCTGGGCATGAAGAACTCTTCCTAAACTGCGCGGTACAGAAACATCATGTGCACAAGTAGCCGCCTTTAAAAGCATTGAAAACGTATACCCATCGGGCCTTTCTCCTGAAATTATGAGCCCACGGACCAGAGCAAGTGGTTCTGCTACCTTTCCCTCCTTTATGTACCCACTGATCATATAATTGTAAGCAGAAAGAGTCTTTTTAGGCAATTCGTCGAACACTTGGCGTGCAAACTTCAATGACTCACATTTTAGGTGCAAAATGAGGAGCTTAATGGAGATATTCGTATTGGGTATGAACCCGGTTTTGAGAATACGGGAATGGATCTTCTGGCCAGGGGAAGGGTCGTCTGAATTGATGTAATGTTGCAGAGACGATGACAAAGAAGTGGATGTTTGGTTCGAAATTTGGGCTGCAGCGAAGGAGGAGGGAGCAGAATCGCTGAGCGATGAGAAAATGCGCTGTGTAACCGCGCGAAATCTGCCATTAATCATCTTCCCATGACACCGGATATCAAATTCATCATTCGGTTTCAGGTTTGGACGAGGAAACTCGCGATACCCAAACTTAAAAGAAGTATGATTTTTATTTATTTATTTGACACATGAACAAAAACTAAGATTGTACTTTGTAGAAGATGAGAGCGCGAAGATCAAAGGGCTTCACACCGTAATTCAGGCCCAAATTGACATTCAGAACTAGCTCCAGTATTTTGCATGCCATAGAATCCACAAAGGTTCCAACTTTGATGAGCTCTTCCCGATCTTCCTGGAGTGTCATCAAAACTTGGGGGTTACAACACTATTCCCAAGTTCAATATAGCCCGGCCCACAAAATAGCAAATAGCCTCTTTAAGAGAAGGTAATGTAATTCTTAAATTTATAAATTTATTCCAACTTATAAATTTTATTTTTAAAAAAAATAAAGGCTTGGTACTTTTTAAATAACACTTTTTTTCTATACCTTAATTGAAGTAATGATGTAATCTATAAACCGTAGTTGGTAAGAGTCATCATACTCTCAAATTGGTAACGTCCTTTAATTTTAGTACATAATAATTCAATAAATTATCATGAGTTGATTTATTAGTCGAAAGGGGTCCAGATAAATTCTGAAATTTTCTTAAAAAGAATTGGTTCAAACCACGATGTAACTATCAGGCAATCTCATCAAAACAATAGAATTCCTTTTTCTTTTCATTGCTTGACAAAATGCCAGAATTCCTTTTTCTTTTCATTGCTTTTAAAGATTACGAAACAAATATGGACAAGAAATTACATGGGAGTTGGAATATGATGAGTGATGAGGCAGAAGCAAAGCAGAATTTGTAACAAAACTTAATGTTTGATTTATTGGATGTATTACGATGCGATATCCAGTAATTATGGGTTTAAGTGCAGCGTCCCGTCATTTGTTGCAAATCAGGAGGTTTTGAATGTTGGTTAAAAAGGATTAGCAAACGACGTCAAAAAGTCTCTCTTTTGGTTTTGGACTCTTCTCTACAAAACAAAAATCTCCCGTAGGCTATGGTTCTTTACACACGAGTTTTACCACTTTCTCTTTTTGTTTTTTTGTTTTCGCAAAGGAGTTTTACCACTTTTGCAGCTTCGCAATGGCCATCTACCGTTTTGATTAAGAGAAAAAAAAAAGAAAAAACAAAAGGATTGTCATTTTCAATTGCTTTTAAGTTTTGGGACACTTTAGGGCTTTTTAATCCTTCTTCTTGTCGTCCTTCTAAAATTTGTTTTGTAAGTAAATATTTGAGGAATAAATTTGATTTCTTGTGTTTTTTTTACTAAAATATCATGGATGAGGAATTCGAACAAACGACTTCTTGATCGGAGATATACAACTTACTTGTTGAGAAATGTTCTGTCAAGGAGAGAGTAAATTACACTGAGCATAGTTCAACTAGTTAAGCTAATAAAAAAAAGCAGCAACAATTGGAAGTTGTGCTTTTGTCAACAATCGAGATGCTGATGGTTGAAATTGGTGAACATGAGCATGACTCAACTGATTAAACAATTTATTTAGTTTGAATTTCGACCCCGCGTGTTATACCTGTTGGGTTTGTAAGGAGTACAAAAAAGTCTCACATTGGCTATGGAAGTTAATGATCATGGGTATATAAGAGAGGAGTCAATAACATGCTCTGGGTCGGGAATGTTTGCTCTTCTCTTTTGCATTTCCGCTGCCTGCGTTCTCTTTTGTGTCCGTCCGTATCGCAAAGCTGGTCGATGCCAGCTGTAATGGTTGACAATAGGGGGCCAACCAAGACCCCCTAATAAAGCTTTGTTCGATAAAGCAAACGATTCGTTCCGACAACTTTGGACCAGATTAACCCCTTTGAATTAGCCGATCTTACAAAATCGATCGGGCGGGCTGGTTGGGAAGGGGTTATTAGTGGAGAAAAGAATCGCTGAGAGATAGATTCGACTATTTGGTCAGGACGAATGAGTGGCTGTGCAGCATGCTCCGGAGGAGATTGACCCTGAGAGTTAGTCCAGTCAGAAAGGGGAGGGCCTGCTGTCTAGACTGCATTTCGGGAGTTTGAACATCATCCCATTTCAACCAAAAAGACAACCCTGTCAAAGGTATCTAACCTTCCTTCCTTATGAGTGGAAATCCAATTCCGTTTTGTCTTTTTTGCATAAAAACCAGCCAGCCAGTAATATAGACAATTATCTTCATTGTTATGGGGCCCTTTTGAGTGGAACCAAACGCAAAGCCGTGAGGGCTATGCCCAAAGCGGACAATATCATACCATATTGAACAAGAGTGATGGGTAAGCCTTATCACAGTCAGGGGACTCTCGTAGATGAGTGCATGACTATTCGAGGCATCCCTTCCCCAACATGTTGTACTAAAAAAAACTTAATTAATAACTATTACATAAAATAAAAAATATTTTAATTTTTCTATCTTAATTAAACATAGCTCAACGGCAATTGACATATACCAGATTTGTGAGTTCAAACAAAACAAAATATGGTGAAGGGTGTGCGATTAAAAAGTTGTTCATTAATTAACATCGATTTTCTCTCCATGTGTGATCTTAGATGACCGTTAAGAGAAGATTTTTAGTGGTTTTATTTTTTGTTTTTAAAAAATATTGTGAGGAGTGCAACCAAATAGAGACAAAGAGTTAGAAATTTCTTTGAGATTGGGCAAAACTTAAAAAAATATATATATATATATATATATATATAGGTGAGAGAGTTAGCAATATCTATGTATTCATATATTATTGAGTTCCCTCTCCTTTAATAACCATTTTAGTCTTTTCCTCTATTTTATTATATAGTTTTTATAAGTATTTTCAAAATCTAAACCAAATTTAAAGATCTAGTTTTCAATTTTTTTTTTTTAAATTTGGTTAAAAATTCAAATAGGAGTGATTAAAAACTTACTAATAAAATTATAAAAAAAAATCTTTAAAAACACAACCAAATGATTAATTATCAAGTATGACATCTAAGTTATTAATATGTTAAAAAAATTACAGAGACAAAATAAGTTGAACATAGCTTAATTTGTTAAAGACATATATCCTCGATCTTAATGTTTTGAAAGTCCACGAATCAAAAAGAAATAATTTGAATGTTTCGATGGCCAGCACAACAAAACTAATCGGTTTCAATTTAATACAATATAATATATTATTCCTACAATTCCTACCCAGTACCAACTAATTTGAATATAGTTAAAGGGTTGGGAGGAGCTCAAAAAAAGGTCGACACAGCGCAACTAATAACCTAAATTTGTATCGAAATTATTGGTGACATGACATGTATTAGAATTAGGGCAACCACTAATTCTCAATAGTTGTTCCTCAGTATGAGGCCCTAACTATAGGCCTCGTAGCTTTTAACTATTTTTTTCATTGACAAAATAGTACTAAACACATACAAATAGGAGAGGGAGAATTAAGTCAAACTAGAAAACAAAAATTGAATTCCGACTCGATAATTGAAAGTTTGGCACTTGAATTATCACAGTAAGCGGAAACTGGACATGCACGACACCTCAGTACTTGTACACACTACTAAACGACAAAGTTGTGTTGACGAGAAACAGCAAAATTAGAACATTGAGATTGAGAACACAACAACGGTGTACACGTAGGAGATGAATCAATGGTGGTGCTGGTCAGGTCCTCCAGGGGTTGACCTCGCCGGGTGATATGCAACTTCTTTGGCTGCTTCCTTCAACGCCTCCACCAACTCCCTCACGCGCCTTCTCTCTATTAATTCTTCTCCCAAACGCCGCCCTTCACTCACACTCCCAAACACAACCCAACAACACACTACAACCAGAACCAACAACTTATAATAATTACAATTCAACCTCCACATTTTGCAATTTCTCGCCTGATCTCTATATATTATTCACATTCTGCAAACTTCGTCATATATATATATATATATAGATGCACATGCACATGCACATGCACGCATCATTATCATCCTGTTTAATTCCTTTATTTAATTTTAATTATTGTAAATCAAGTGCCCTCTGGTTCTTGTTGGATTCCACGCGTGGAAACAAAGTACTTGCAAGATTATTGGTAATTGGTGTCAAATATATGTGTAATTAGGACCAACGTAACGGATATCTGCGATATTATTCATTTTATTCCTCAAAACAATCTTCTACCCCGTGGATTTGCTTTTCATTTTTATAAAGTTTTGTATATCATCATCGGTATCTCTCTTTTAACTAAATGTACTGTGAGACGGTTTTGATTAATATTATACACTACATCATTTGTTTAAATTTCATGGTATGGTATATAATAATGCCAAATTATCAACTTTTATATATATATATATTTGTTTTGTTGGGCAAGCCTAATTAAGTGTAGTAAATTTACGTTTTGGGGTTGATTATTTAACTAGTAGAGAGGATCTCACTAGCTCTACCAACTTTTATTGGAAGATTTGATATGATTTCTGCAATATATCCTAACTTCTCGCCAAAATTTCGTCCTCTTTTGATTGCTGAGTTTCGCAAATTTTATCTAGAAAAGAAAAAAATAGTCGGCAACTTGGATGACTTTCCACTTGATAATTTTAAGGCTAAATTATTATTTTTAGTGCCAACATTATATTTAAATTCTACTTTCAATATCTGACGTTTATGCTTTTTAAAGTTGATCTTTTGTTCTTATATTTCGATTACACAACTTAATTATTATAGATCTTTACTTTAAAAGAAGTCGACTTAATGTAGCAATTTAGCAAAGTTCTTTCCATGTGTTAAAGATAAGCTCTATGGAGTTATATTTTATTTTATTGTCAAAGACTAGTGATTCACATTTTTTAATGATTGAAAAAAATTAAATAGCATGCCTTTTTTAACGTATAACATTTTTTTTTAAATCCTGATTTTAAAATTTTCAGTATTCCCAAATTATCCTTTTCAGTTATCGCTTCGTTATTATATATCACGTATATATCAGGAGTATATTGACAACATTAGTATATCAGAAGTAAATCAATATAGTATATCAAAAGTCAATTAGTTCTATATCAGTTGTATAATAGTAAATCACTATTTTACCTGCTTTTAACCCTCTATCTTGTATTTTTTGATCAATTAGAAATTAGTAGGTATTGGCATGCATAGAAAATGAGAAAAAAAATTTGATACTTACTGAAAATGAGAAAGAAAACTTGAAAGGAACGTGAATGTGAACGTTAATGGTGATTTTCGAAATTACTATGAATGAGAAATCAATTAGAAATTAGAGGTAAATAGAAACTTAGGGTTTTTCTGTATATCAATAATATATCAGTGATATATCAAATATACATCGTACATATATCAATAGTACAATTAAGTTTTATTTAAAGTTTTAAAGATCAAAATGAAAGCATCAACAATGTCATTCTTAAAAGGTTTAAATATCATTCTTGGGTATCAACATCAACATCAACATCAAATCAGCAGCAAAGTCCTTCGACCAAAAACTTAAAAGTTTAAACATCAAAACGAAACAATAGCATAAACCAAAAGTAGACTAACAATGTCATTCTTAAAATTCTATAAAAGAAGAAGCAAAAGTTCCAAAGCATAAGTTCCAACAGTCTAGAAAAGTGTAAGTTTAATTCTTGTATAATCTTTAGGTAAAAGCTTGGGACATCAATCTTCGTTCTTGGTGATTGTCGTGTTTTCGGAGATACTATCTTTGAAGCTTTCCGTTTTTCCATAGACAATACTTTTGGCGTTGGTTTATATTGTCTTTTGGGACGAACGACATCAACATTTTCGACGATGTTTTTTATTTCATTTTTCGTGTTTGTACCATTGCTTTTATCTGAAAAAAAATTATTTCATATATTAGTAGTATATCATAAAACATATATTAGAGGTAATATGTTCGAAATAATTGGTAGATATCATAGTTATATAAGAAGTAAACCAATTTCATATCATATGTATATCAAACATATATCACATATATAATCATAGTTATATCAGAAGTAAATCAATAATATATAAGAAGTAAATCAGTTCTATATCATCTATAGTAGTGCATATCATAGTTATATTAGAAGTAAATCAATTTCATATCATATGTATATCAAACATATATCACACATATATGAGGAGTATATCTGTCAATCATAGTTATATCATAAGTAAATTAATAGTATATCAAAAGTCAATCAGTTCTATATCACCTATAGTAGTATATATCATAGTATATCAGAAGTAAATCAATTTCATATCAAATATATATGAAACATATATCACATATATACGAAGAGTATATCTGTCAATCATAGTTATATCAAGAGTATATCTGTCAATCGTAGTTATATCATAAGTAAATCAATAATATATCAGAAGTTAATCAATTCTATGTCACCTATAGTAATAGATATCATAGTTATATCAGAAGTAAATCAATTTCATACCATTTGTATATCAAACATATATCATATATATATCAGGAGTATATCCGTCAATCATTAGTATATCAGAAGTCAATCAGAAGTAATTTATTGTTGGTTCGAGCCTGCAGGGTATATTTGTAATTTAGAACGGGGGTATCTGTTTTTTTGCAAAAAAAAAAAATGCTATATTTGAAAAACCGCTATTCTGCTTATTTTTCCTAACTTTTTTTGTCATATCTCAAGTTGCCCCAAAAAAATATGTCTAATAAATTTTAAATAGAAAGTTAGAGATAATAATGGAATTTAAAAAAATATAGACTAAAGTACCTGAATTTAATATGCAATTTAATGGAATAAGGATAAGTATGTAAATGTGTACTAACATAGCAGTGTATAATACCACGAAAAAGGAGAACAAATTAGAAACTTTCTATTTTTTCATTTAAATTGGTGTTCAAAACTTAACACGAGATCGATTTTAAAAAGTGTATTATTAAATTGAGGGACATTAACAATGTAACAAATAATCTTTTTTTATTGGTAAAATGGAACCCTGTGTACAGTGTTCCGGGTGTAGCAAGAAAAGAAGCTGTACGTGAAACGGTGTTCAGACAAAAGTACTATTTTTTTACCATTAGATCACCAAGGGTGTGATTCACATGGATCAAGAGAAGATCAAGTCTGTTGTGGACTGGTAGCATTGAATAATACTAGCATAACCCAAAATATGGTATTTTAAAACTTTATTAGAAATTAATTTGAAATTTTACAAGTATAATATAATCCAAATTAAACTCTGAGAAGTCACTTTTTAAAAAAATACATATTAAATTTATGTTGTAGAATGAAATTTCTCAATCTTTTATTCTAATACAAATTAAGTTTAAAGATTTAAATGGATATATTAAGTTTTGAAAAAATATTTTTAACATTTTGTCATACCAATCAAAAATTGAAATCTGCCCATTTTCGGATAAGTTTTGAGCTTTCAGCAGCACCCTTTTGCCCTCACCAAAAGATGAAAACTTTTATATAATTAATAAGGATCAGCCAGTTAATTAACAAAGCTACGTGGACTCTGGTAGTTTAATCATAGTTTAACGAATATATTTTTCTTTAATTTTTGAATTGGATAAGATAAATGTTGCCGACCTGTGAATTAATTCTGGTTCTTTAATTATTAAAATGGATAAGCTCAGTGTTATTGAGTTTAATGTAATGTAGTAAAGTTGTAGTGTTATAGATACTGCGGCTGTCGCATTGCAATATTCTAAATTGTGTTGCTTTCAATCTTAAAAGGAAATGGATGGAGTTGATAATGTTGTTTTGGTGAATGGATATACTGAGAATTTAACATTATTTTCTTCCATCCACTACTTTACTAATGACAAAATTTATAATTGATGGCGGTGTCAAATGACTTATCTTTTTCGCGAGATGAGTGTCCTGTAATACAGATGTGAATACTCTTATATCTAAATTAGTAATGAAGATATCGAAAATGTATTACTATTAATATCTCATAAGGGATTCAAACATATAGAATTATTATCATGCTAGTGAATTAGAGGGGAATCAGTTGGACAATAAGACCAAGATTCTACCCTTCAATTTTGACAATGGCGTGGTACTGAGTCATATGGTTAGTAAATCCTACATTGATATCGATAACATGTCTGGCGAGGTCGACCTGATGGTGTCAAATTTCTGGGTTCTCTTAATATCGGATACTCCGTAGACTGATTTTCTCCCTTATAACAACTTCAACTACCATTCTAATATGAAAATAATAATAATAAAAGGAAAGAGCAGAATATTAATTTATTTGTAAAGTTTCGAATAATCAATTATAATTAAACCATTAGCTTATTATTTTTAATTTTTCCAAAAAAATTACTGAGTACTTTTTAATATTATCCTTACTAAGTAACAATCATATTATAACAAATAAAAAATTTATGTCTAAGCTTGTTAATGGTCGTAAAGCAATCCTTATTTATACGATCATAGAAAAAAATATTGCCAACATGAACATAACTTAAATCTATTTTTTTATATTAGAGGTTCAAATCTCTACCCCGTATTAATTAATTTACTATTAGAGAAATTATATTAAATGACATAAAATAAATATGTGTCAGTAAAATATCGTTACATTTTGATTTTTCTTTCAAAAATATCACAAAAAGTAGTTTTTAGTTGGTCATATATTATTGTATAAGTTTACAAATTATGCCATTTTTATAAAATTTTAAACCTAATACTATATAAAAATACATATTTCTTTTGAGTTATTTTTGTAATTCCCTCACAATAATAATAATAAATTTGATTCAACCATCAGGCACAATCTAATCCAAGGTTTCGTTCATCAGAACTCTATTCAAGGTATTGGACCCGTCAATGAGGCTTTGAGCCAACCCAGATCGGCCCAACCATTATTTATTATTTATTATTACTATTATTATTATTTTTTTTTTTTTTGGCCTTTTTTACTTTTCACTTTTTAAAACATGGTTTTTGAAATACTGAAAAAAATGAAAAAGATTTAAAAAAAATTGAATTATTTTGTATTCTAAAATATTTATATAATATTTTAAAGAGAAATTTTACTACATCACATTAACTTAATATGTATTTTAAAAAAAATTATAACCTTTAATAAAAATAAAAATAAATAAATCAAAAGTATCATTTAAAGTAAGACCAAAATTTTAAATGGGCATATATTATATTGTAGAGTTGGCAGCTCCATGGCATGCCACCTAAATCCTCGATTGTACATTGTCTGCAATCTGTGCCGTTGTGTGGATTGGTTAATGTCGGTGGATGGTGGTGATCAAACGCGATAACCTTAAGATTCAGCAGCACTTTGCTCCATTTCCATTGATGGCCACAGCTTTTTGACGCCCATTTTTAACCATCAATTCTTCACTAGACCCCATATAACCTGAATAAAACTGGTCTCTGTTACATTACAACCAAATGGGAAATATATATACAATACCGTACAAGACAAAACTGATAATTACTTTTTTCTAAAATATTTTCGTTTTCTTTTTCTATCGACAAAACTGAGAAATTCCACGTCAACTTATACGCTTTTCTATTGGCACGTGGCACCCACCGGCCTCTTCCATTCTTCACAAGTTGACTTTAATTTATTGCATGCGAGCCTTCGCTAACTTGAGCACTCTCAAACACTTTTCCGTACTTCTGGATATGAAAAAACAACTGCACCATTATACATAAAACTTTTACATTTTTTAGACTGGGCGGTACGTATATATATATTCCTACCAAACACTAAAAGAATTATAAGCTAAAAAGTAATCAGCCATTATCATTTTTAGTGAGATACCTAATTATGAAAACATGGTAAGATTAATCCCATTTTATATCTAATGATCAGGTTATCATGAAATCTGGTGCCTTATGTTAAATGAGTGATTTTTTAATTTTTGTGAAGATATATCTAATTTATTAAATTAAAACACAGGAGGCATTATATTTTAATGCATTAAATGTTTAACTAAAAAAAACATTTATCAAAGCTTCCTTATAACCAACCAATATTCCAGTGAACTTTGAAAGCTTTCAATTTTTATCTAATAGGTCCCTAATCTATTCGACATTTTCTATAGAATTAACAAATTTATTAGACATACAACTAAATTATGTGTCTAACTGAATTGTTAAATTTGAATTTGATGTTGGGTAGATCCAGGAATTTTAAAAAAATATTACGTTGAATAAGTCAATGATTATTGGACGACATAACATTAAAAATTCAAGAACTCATTAGACACAAAATTAAAAGTTCATAAACTTATCAGACAATTTTTAAAACTTAAAAGGTTATTAGACATGTACGTGAAAGTTTAGAGACTAAATTTGTAATTTATTTTTTTTTTATAAAAATAGGCATGTTGAATATGAGAGGAAATTTGTATATTTAAGTTTAGTTTGAATACTCATTTTACATGGAATAATCCACACATACTTATTTTATTATAAATACCAAAAAGGGAGAAAAAAAATAGGAGAATTAGAAGAAACCTCGGTATATATATTATGTATATTATATCAAATTCGAAAGGAGGTAAAGTGCTAGAATAGTTTAATTAATTACTTAAATCTTCAAAAGTGCTAAACTGCCCCCATTTTTGTTTGAGCTTTGACTTAAATAATTAAATAGAAATGGTTGCACTTGCACATATTCAATGAAATGAAATGATGCAAGATATCATGGAGCTAATTATATAATATGGGATAAACAAACACCCACATTAGATGGTTTTCTTAAGGTAATATATTTTTTTGAAAAAAAAAACTTGGTTAAAACTAACCAGAAACAAACGAGGAAGAGTAAAGTTGTTCTCTCCAACCACACGACCTTACAATTGAGTGAGCTAACAAATTTGTTCTCTACCAATATGTAGGATGGAATAAATTTTAGATGGATCTGCAATCTCCTTAGCTTCGTCGATAACTCAACAAATTTAATTTCAGACGTTGACAGCCACGCCATTCATCAGATGAACCACTTCAAGAAATTTTTTTTTAACACTTTTTAATTAATTTTGAATTATAGCACATTGGTTGGTAACGTCCCTGTTAAATAACTTTCAACATAAATCTTTAGGGTAAAATATTGCACATGGGTTGGTGAAACTTTAATTTATTTCCAATATATTTTTAGGATTATGTGCATATTAGATAATTATGTATAAATCTCGTACCCTCCCCATCTCTTATAAATTAATCCAAGGTAGATAATTGAGGCGATTCGTGTAATGAAAAAGGCAACCCACTTCAAAATTAATTAGGCATTAAAAATTCACCATTAAATTCTTTCAAGTGCTCTTTATCTTATCATCTCCACCTTCACAACTCTTTCCAAACTAATTGATCCAACACATTATATTGCTCCCTTCCAAAATTTCCTGAGGTAATCGCATTTTCTTTTTCATAATTTCTAAATATTGTTTGAATCTATATCTAGCAATGGAAATGGTTTGTTTCCTTCTTCCTTTTTCATTAAATTCTCTTCCTTCGTGCTCCCTTTTAGGTTCCTTTTTACCCACTTTTCAATAAAACATATCGAATCCTACAAATTATTTATTATTATTATTTTTTTCTTTTCTTAGTTAGAGATAGGTATACATTACCATTAAACTAATATCATTTTGGCATATACAAATTAACTATGTTCAATATATATACATATTTTTTAGAACATGTGAGGATGAGAGATCTAACTCATAACCTCTTGATTACAGATATATGTTAATTATCGTTAAGCTATATATGAATACTCTCCTTCTAAAAAAAATATGAATATTCCAAAATACGTTATTACATTTATTTGGCAAAAGGAAGAAAAACAACGCCCGCACACCACACCAATTTATTTGGCGAAGAGAAGGAGAAGAAAATCAGTAATAGAGTTTCAGTTTTGGAGAAAAACTGAAATCCAAATAAAAACCCAAACGAGAAACACATATAGCAGAGAGGCTTTTATTCATAGAGATTAAATAAAATCACCTCTTTTTTTTCAGATAGCTTTTTAATATTATATGGTCAGAGAGGCGATTTTCAGCTCCTGCTGCTCTCCACAGATCTTGAATACAACATTAAATTTGACATTTTTGGACTGATCAGATGAGTGAAGAATTGGGCAATGAAGTTCATGGGGGTCATCATCGGCATTTCTTCTCTCTTCAATCTTCTCGAAATGCCCATTAATTCCGATGAAGTGTTTCTGGGGCTTGGGGGGCTGCTTCTTCTTCCACCACCGGCCGGAAATACGAGCTTTTCCGATCAGTAGCAAAATTAACCACCCCCCGGTTCGGATCCTAATGGTGGTGCGGGTCGGGGCCGCCGGGACTTAATCGGGTCGGGTAGTAGGTGGGGTTCTTCTTGGCATATTCATTGCCCAGTCGAGATACTTCCCTGACGATTCGGGTCAGTGATGGGTTTGCTTCCGTCGGCTTCGAACTCGGGTTGACCCGGATGGGGAAGTGGGTGTCGGGTTTCTTAATGGGTCTGAAGATTTCCCTGGCGATTCTGGCCACTAATGCTGGGCTTAACAACTTTGCGGCGTTATCTTCTTCTGATTTTTTTGGACCAATAAAATTACGAGCCTCCAGCGTTGAAGCTGGAAGAAGTAGCAGCAAGACGACGACGAAGAATCCCAGCTTGGCCATGCCTTTTTTTTTTCTCTCTCGCTGTAAATCTTCCCGGAAAATGGAAATTTTCTCGGAAAGCGGGATATAGTTGAAGAGAGAATTTGCGGGAAGAGGTAACGTCTTCAGGGTTTCGCTTCTCTTTTTATATGTATTAATGCCTAAATATATAAAATTTCAATTCTTTTACCTACAGAATTTTTTTTAGTACATTGTGTGATGGGATGGTGGGATCCATTTTTTTATTGGAGATATATATCAATTATTATTGAGTTAGGTTCGTTTTGATATTGTATCGAATCTTTTTCAATTAAGCCTTTTTCATAAATAAATATAGTAATTTTTGTAACTTGTTAATTTTGTATTAACAAAAAGCAACTTCAAGTAAGCAGGATATGCATAAATTTTTGTTTAATAAATGAGTGGTATATATCATTTGTTTTTCTAGAAATACTAGTCGATCTCTATAATTGGGTTCGAACACAAGACCTCAAGAGCGTAAATCTTTGATAATTTTATCAGTATCGAATTATTTGTAAATGGATCTATTAAAAATGGAAAATGCCCTATATATATAGGGTTTGAATCCGAATATGCATTTAATTATGACAATAAAACGTAATAAATCCTTTTTATTACAAAAGTTTATTCAAATAATATTTAGGTAGGAAATTTCAATCAATTAAATCTTTTTAATGATTTCATAAGTGATATTACAAGACGTGTGTCCTTGTCACTGCACCATCTCGCATGGGACCAGTGGATGGTATATATCTACTATAATTTATCGGATTAACTTATATAATATTTTAATATTTTGTGCCAATGAAAATTTAATTGAAATAAATTAATAAAAGACAAAATTTCAAATTTCAAATAATTACTAACTCAATTAAAAAGAACAAAATTGAAAGTCTATATTAATCAAGTGGAAAGTTAAGCGTGGTTTGTGTGAGTGTCAATCGAGCATGGTTTAGTACAGTAAAATAAATAAGACATGAAACTTTCTTTCCTTTTTTTTCTTTTTTAAGTAAAGGTTGAATTCTAATACTATGGCTATGGGCCACCATATATATCTCTATTCGATACTGTTGTTTGTTAATGTTAGGAAAATTATCAAAATGCATTAAGTGGGGGATAGGTTGTCTGTACTCTTGAGACACTGTCGAGTATTTTTTCAGGAGTGACTTTGTTTGGTAATATTTTTTTTTCTCGTTATCTAAAATCTTAAAATAAAAAGTTAATTTTTATATAAAATTTAATTGTTTAATTAATATTTTAAATATTTATTATTTATTATGTATTTTATAAGTCAATAATCACTATAAGAATTTATAGTTTTTCCGACGTTGTTTTTGCTAATGTTCGAAAAGTCGTCGAGATAAGTTCTTTTTCTCAACGAAATCCATAATGTAAGGAAAAAAGCACTTCTCCTAATATTTTTAGAAAAACGACGTTGGTGGCTTCTAAAAAAGATCGGGAAAAAGTTAATATTTCTGATCAACACTTCTCTAAATCTTGAAGAATAATGATTTAAAATAATGCCAAAAAGAATCTAGGTTTTTTAAATCTTCAAATATCTTTTAAGGTAGAGTAGATTTCATAAAAAAAAATGATATTGCTTTTTATAGGATCTTCTAGCTTGGCTACTCTTAAGCTTTTTCAGGTAGAGTATATTTCATTAAAAAAAATGTTTTTTTTTTCCTTTCAAGATCTTCTACCTTGGCTACTCTTATCTTTTTTTAGGTGGAGTATATTTCATAAAGGAAAGAACACGACACATTTATTTTGTAACTTTGGTAACTTTTGTAATATTTATAACTTTTGTGCAAGAAGATTATTTTTGTTTAATATAAATATCATCTTATTTGATATTTTGATACATAAATTTAATGTGAATTGAAATACCTAAATTAGGTCTTGTGATTCAAATTAACAGGGATGAAAATGAAAAAAAAAATATCCTAACTCGTTTTAGAAAAATATTAGAAAAAGTCAATTTTACCGACTTTTTTCTAAAAGGTCGAGAAAAGTGACTTTTCTTGACCTTTCAAGTTAAGTTTACCCGACCTTTTGAATAGAAAAATGACCTTTTCAAAAAGTCGGAAAACTTAACGTTTCCGATCTTTTTTGAAAAAAATTTAGGAGTGACCTTCTTCGACGCACGTTACTCAACGTTTTTCCCCGACGCATTTATTTTGTCAGAAAAAAGTTACTTCCGACATTTTAAAATTTTTTTCATGATACAATAATGCTCATATTTTATGTTTTTTTTTGAAAAAAAAATGAAAATAGGAACCCAAGAAATTTATTTTATGTTACAAAATTTTGGAAACACATTTTAAAAATAATGGAAAACTTTCTTAAAAATAAGAAAAGAGAAACATAGAGAGTCACGAAACACTTAGTATCCATTTGGTAACGTTCTCATTTCTTGTTCTCATTTTCTATTTTATTATGAATCCTAAACATTTTGCAACTAATTATGTTTTTTATTTCTCATGAAATCATTATTAAAATTGTATAAAAATTTTAGAAACAAACTATGTTGTTTCTTATTTACGTCTTAGTTTTTTACAAAATATAAAGATAAATATTGTTGGATCATTTTGAATGGACGTTAAGTCATGTAGTTCTATTTTTCTTTACTAAAAATGAGAAACAGGAATAAGAAATATAAACATTACCAAACTAGTCTTTATATTTCTAAAAAGAATTAGAAACAAAAAGGAAGAAAGATAAAAAGTTATTAAATGGGTCCATAATTTCATAAGCAAGAAAAATGGGTAGCTATGTTGCATGCATAACGTTGTATGGAGACGATTACAAAGCAGCACGTTTTTGTTTCCGTGAGATGTAGAGAGAGAAACAGACGGGGAGGATAAGGTTGTCTTTTCCTTTTAATTCGTTAAGAAAAAGCCTCCAAAAAATATACAGCGTGAGAAAATAAAAAATATATATTATCGACGGCGCCGGCCGGCGCCGGCCTTCAGCTTGGAGATGAGATTCATTGGATTGGATTGTGTTGTGTTACGCACCATCGGCGGTTTTGTTGGCGGCTTCCTCAACAAACATACTCGTTCAATTCTCTGATTATTTTATTCAAAAGGCATGCTTTAACAAAAATAATAGTATAATAATAATAATAATCTAAAACTTTTTAAAGGTTTAAAATATACCTATTTTTGTTTTTCAACTTTTAGGAAATAACAATTTTGCCTTTTCAAAAGACAATATCATTGATAACTCAGAATTTTGATTCTTGAGGTTTTTTTTTTTTTTTTAATTTCCTCATTTGTTACTTGCTTCGACTCAACACTTAGTCTTAATTAATCGCTTGTAACTTTAAAATATCTAATTGTTACAAAATTGATAACAAAATATAGATATTCTCACCCTTGTCTTGTTCATTACCCATCGGGTGAATTTCGAACTATCTAGTTCGATTGACCTCCAATTTACGCTTCAACAAAAGAAATTAATCCATAAACTAAAATGAGATTTAAAATTTTTTTTTTAATTACAAGTTTAGTTTATGAATTTCTAAGGTCAACTTGTTAGACATTTTTGAACTTTCGGAACTTTTTAAGCATCAGCCTTTAGTTTGATAATTATTTTCTCTTTTTATTTTCTATTTTTGAAAATTAAGGTAGAAAACGTTATTTTCAGTATAGGTATTTTTTTGTCCTACAATCTACTTTTTAAAAACATTTTCATATCTAATCAAAACTTTAAAACTTTAAAAAAAAAAAAATCAGAAACCATTTTTTTTTCAAATTTGACTAATAATTTAATTATATTTAAAAAAATGAAAACATATCAAACAAATTAGAAGCAAATAAACATGATTTTAAAAATATAAAACTAAAAACAAAATACAAATTTATTAGACCCAACTCTCAGAAGGTTGAGGATGAAAACTTGTAATTTAACAAAAATGCTTTTTTGACTTTTGAAGTGTGAGATGACATTTTTTTCCAATAGAGAATCTTTTTTCTTAATCTTGCTCCAGCTTTATCTAACATTTATAATATATTTATTAATTCTTTTGATTTATATATTTTTTATGGTAAGAATCATTAAATCTTTTTTTATGAAACTAGGTTTAAAACGATGAATGATTTAAAAGATTATGGCAGTAATCTGTATGTTCATAATCACACTTGGTTGGTACAAAATTTGTTTTTTCATAATATTTTTTAGGATATATGGGAGTATCCGGACCAGCTAGCGTGCACCTCTAGCTTGGCCATTCGATTAAGGTTCTTTCAATCAAGAAAGGAGAAAGAGAACTCTTATTCATCCGGAAGTGACTAATCTCAAGTACGGAAACACATAAGAATTATTAACTCCTAAGGTTGGCCATCATGTGATTTGAATTCATTCTGTCTCCATTAACCATTCATTCCCTCTCAATTAATCCTAACTCTTTTGGACCAATTAACCACCCATGATAGTTTGATTTTTTTATAAATTAAGGTGTTTAAGAGTGATTTTGGCATGGTCAAAATCACTTTTGTCATTGTCAAAATCACTCCATTTTACATTGATCATGTTTGAAAAATTAAAAATTGATTTTAAGAAAACTTAAAAGTGTGTTCAGAGTGATGATAGAAGTAATGATTTAGAAAAAAGAGATTTAAGAATAATTGAGTTTCTAAAATCACCACCCAAGTTATACCTTAAAAACCAATTTAAGTGATTTTATGTTTCCTAAACTAGACTTTTAATTTGTCAAACATATTCAATAGAAATGGAAGTGGTTTTGTCATGCTAAAATCACTCTCAAACACACCATAAAATCACTTTAAATTGATTTTTAAAGTATCCCTTAGATATTGATTTCTCAAACACAGCCTAAATCATTGAAACAAAGCCCTGCTTAATCAGAACCCTTACCTAAATTGTTGAAAAATCCTGCATGAATTAAACAAGTATTACGGTCAAATTTGAAAGCAATGGAACCTATCCAACTAAAAACTACCTCAGGAGAGGAGACTATAAATTAAATTATTTAACTGTTGGAGTAATCTTGAAAAGAACCTTTAATAAAGTGGAAGGAACAACAATTTCTGCCACAAATATACAAGGAATACCACATACATGGGTATCCCAAGAGTCTTTGTAAATAGTATTGTTTTGTACCTACCAAATCTATTAAATTTTTATTCTAAAGAATAAAAGGTCAAGCGACAAGAAAAGTTCCCGCTGCAGATCGTAACAGCATATGCAAGAGTCGAAACGGAGGGTAGGCCTCTGTATAGCATCAAAGAACCATATTGCACTGAACCAGTAGAGATTCTCCATCTAAAATTGTCAAGGAGGTAAACGGTACCTAAAAGCACAAGTAAAGACATTACACTGCAATATGGATTATATATCACAAATTAAACATCTTAGGTTGAAGTTTCAAGTCCTTACCTTGACCTGTTTTAGAAATTTCACATTCATTATGGTCTTGATGTCCAAGCTGCTTCCATTCTCTGCAACTGCAGTTAAGGAAGAAGAAACCAAACCATGCCTTTTCCTAGAAAGCACCTGACCTCCACCTTAAAGCCATTTTGTCCCATTGCATCTATGGACTACAGATCAAGTTTGCAGTTCCCAGAATCAGTAATAAGACTAAAAAATTCTTAGATTGGGCATTGATTGAGCTAGAGAGTAAAAAAGGCAAAGCTGAGCTTAATACTGTGCGGGCGAGATAGCTCATCATAAGTGTCATGGGTCAACTTCATCGCATTGAGTGATGGCAGTTGACGGGACTGAAAGCAAAGAGGATCTATCAGAAGGTAACTGAAGTACATCAGAAGATTCAGAACTCTAGATGCACAGCCTTGAACAATATGTTTCTGCAGTGCTTCCCAAAATAAAGTATGTAATTTTAGTAAACCAACAATAACTACTAGAGAAGCGGTAGGATTCAGAAACTACATCCTAGAGGTAATCTTACCTGATAAGAATGTAAACAGTTAACCAATAAGCAAGAACACAAAAGGCTATCAATTGAATCAATTTGCCAATAGAGAGATTGGCCTGCTTGCTAAAAGGTGTAATATTTGGGCTACAATTATATATTCGCTTTTTTAAGACAACACAAGATTCGTTATAACTTTGCAACAACATAATGATTAATGAGACTGTAGGAATAAGGTAAAGGATATAAACAATTGTTAGCATACAAGTTAATAATGCAGCAAAATAACAAATAACTTCACTGCTGTGAGTCTGAAGTTTTGCTGCCATTAGCAGAAGCATTCCAGAATCTGGGTTGCTGCTCCAGGAACGCAGGTAGCCGCTGAAACACAATTGAAGCTGCCTTGATCAAGATACCAGCGGTAAGAGCCCAGATCACATACTTTTCATTCTTATATTCATAGTCAAAAAAATGTAACAGATAATTATATCCCATCCATTCTTTCTCCACTGCTCTTCTCTTCTCATCCTGTGGCAACTTTAATGTGAGATTAGTGCAGAATGAATCACCAACCATTCTGTTAATTTAATCTAATCAAAGTAACATAGAGAAAGTATGAGGAACTTATCAACCTTGAGGAACATTTCTAATGGAACATCAAATATTGCATCTACTTCAGCAGTATTTGGAGTTGGATTGAATGCCTTCTTGCTAGATAACAGGCCAAGCACAGGAACTACGGTCATACCCTTCTGCACAGAGAGAACCATTCATCATAAATTACATGGTGAAAAATTAATATATAGGTTGCAGTAGACGATGAAGAACAGAAAGGTTCAGAATTAGCAACAAGATGCAAAAGATGGCATAAAATTTATACTCTTACAGATCAAGAGACCTCAGACAAGCGATTTATGGTTCAAATAAAACCGAAAGAGCTATACCTTGAATCAAAACGATGGTCTTGCCTCAACCAAATGCTTTATCTAATCAGGAAAGTCTAAAAGTTCCCTAGACAAGGTTAAATGAATATTGGAAAGGAATGTGATCCTATCAATAAACTAGATAGAGTACAGATAGTTGTGGATTGGAACATATCTCTTATGAAAAGGAACAAGAGAAATCTGAATACCATAGGTTATGACTTGGTATGATAACCTAAAACTCCCGCAAATCAGTCGGCAAGTTAGTACACCAAAAACGTTCTGATCCCAACAACGTTTGATGAATAACAAGTTAATATTCCTTTACACACCAAAAGAAAGTAGATTGTGCAGTCAATTCCCTACATGAACCAACAGAATCTAAGCTTAATAGTAAAAACAAAAAGTATGTAAACCTTATTAACAAATGGTTCGAGAACAGAGACGACTTCAACAAGAGCAGGGGCTAAGCCAATTTCCTCCTCCGCCTCCCTCAACGCTGTGGCAACATCATCGACATCACTGGGGTCCCTCTTTCCGCCGGGGAGTGCAACTTCCCCTGCAGCCAAATACCAATCATCTAATCGCAGTCCTATCCAATTGCCCTCCAAGCGGTTCCAATAGCACAGTGATGAATTAGGGTTTATACCACAATGATGAAATTAGGGTTTTGGAGCGAGACTCACCAGAGTGGGAAGAAAGCGTGGAGGCCCGCTTTGTGAGAATGACGCGGATCTCACCGTAGTCGCCTAGAAAAAGGCAGATGAGAACAGCTGCACGGTTGGTAAATTGGACTGCCGCCGGAGTTGGTGGCGGCGACGGCAGGGACTGAGAAGAACTGCCGGTGCGGAAATGTTCTGCTAAAGTCTGCAGCCTCTGGAGAACGTCCTCTCCAGCGCTTTTGGTGGCCATGCGGAATCTCTTCTCCTATGCTTTCTTCATCAACATCAACTGCATCTATTTGGTGGGAAAATTTATCCGACCAAATTTGCGACAGTTACAAAGACAAATTTACCAATGTGATTTTTGGAAGTCATATTTGTGGATAATTCTTTTTCTTAAAAAAATTAAAAGAAAATGATCCACAGCTTTTACAACAGATGTGGATTGAAGATGTCGATATAATTATTTATTCAAAATTTTAGATTTTATTTCATAAAATTAAAACTTTGATGATGTCAATATAATTATTTATTCAAAATTTTAGATTTTATTTCATAAAATTAAAACTTTGATGAAGAAAAAAATGGATCAATGAATTCAAATTTCTAAGTTCCAATATTTAGGAAAGTAAATAATGACATGATGGATTGAGGAGTTAAATTATGCTCATATCATTTGAAGGATCAAAGATTGAAGTTATGCTAATAATTGTATTACATGTTAAAAATAATTGTACAATAAATATCATCATCAAATGATGGAGCTCTATTTTAGATAACAAAATTATTATGTCCACCCCCACAAGTAGGAGGTAACAAATAAACATATTATTTATATACATTTGAAATTCCATCCTCATAAAAAAAATAATGTAATTTTTTATGGGTGGGTGGTTGAAAATTTTCAACTGATTCATTGGTAGAAGGTTATGAAGTTAAAAAAAATAATAAAACATATATATTTCGTTTCACAAGAAAGAGATAAAAAGTTTGGGTGAATGGTAAACAAACTTTTGTAATTTTTGTCTCTCTTTTTTAAATTAAGTTTTGAAAATGGTTGCTAACTCTCTTTTTTTTAGTGAAAAAATGGTTGCAACTTTTAATAAAACTTAGTTATATTTACATTTTTTTAGTCAAACAATTTGGAAATATGATTATCGAACCTTCAACCTAATAAGAAGTGCATAGTTGAACTATACTCTGAACCGAAATATGATTATCGAACCTTCAACCTAATAAGAAGTGCATAGTTGAACTATACTCTTATTGGTTCAGCTCACATATTGGTCAATTTACTTGGGGCCAATTTAATTGAAATGGGTGATAATTAAAGATAAGTAATAAATTCTCATTTCAAACATACTAAATTAAAGAAAAAGAAATAAAAAATGAGGGGCGAACTTCCATCTTGAAAATCCTCCTTGTTGGGTTAAGTTTTGTTTTCGTTATTCTAACCTCTCGGCTCTAATTCATTCGTTGGAATTCAAGATTTTGTAATAAGGAACTTCTCTGCTTTGGGTCCAATGATTTACAAAGCCGCATCGATGGAATTTTTAGACCAGGAGGCCCTTCTTTAAGTAGGAGTAATTTAGGTCTTGTTTGGTAAAATTTTTGTTTCTATTATTATTTTGTCATTTTTAGTTTTTAGTTTTTTTATTTTTTTTAGATAGAAAGAAGGATGTGTTTGGTAACCATTTTTGTTTTTTATTTAAAATATATATGCAACCAAAAATATATTTGATAATTCTTTCTTATTTTTTATTTTATTTTGAGTTTGTTTAAGTATAATACTTTGTGTACGTGGAGATTCGAACCCACAACTTCTTGACTATATAAATTTTAACTTAAATTGATTTATTTTTATTTTTTGTCAAAATAAAATTTAGTAGATATAATATACAAATATATAATATATATTCTAAGAATATAATTAACTAAGGAAATTATAATTTATCATATAAATTTACTAATATAAAAGTATAAATTATTAGTTTTAAATAAAGAATAAATATTTTTAATTTAAAAAGTAGAAAATGTATATTCTTTTAAGAAAATATAATTAGCTTAAAAAATAAAATTTTAAAATATTTTTAATTTAATAAAAAGAAAAAGATATATTTTGTAAATTATAATAGCTTAAATAAAGATTAAAATTCAAAATATTTTCAATTTAATAAATAGAAAGTAATTGTTTTTGTTTAAGAAAATATAGGAAAAAAAATATTTTTCTCGAGAATTGGACTTGGGCCGCAGTATCGAGAGAAGTGAAAAATAGGTGGATAATTGTACCAACACATCAAAGCCACATTTGGCTAAACGAAGTACAATATAGTATTTATATTAAAGCCGCGCATGAACACAAAATTAAAATTAGAAGGAAAAGAAAAACCTGAAACAAGATAAACGAAACTTTTTTTTTTTTTTTAGTTTTCAAAATTGGGCTCTGTTACTCTTAGAAACGATAAACAAAATAGATTACCAAATGAGTATGTTTCTGAGAAAAAATGAAAAAATGGGAACAAAGAATAGGAAATCAAAATGTTACCAAATGGACATTTTAAGTAGAGGTTTCTCATCCTTCAAGATCTGGGAGTAGCAACCACGAGTAATCGGTAACTTTCGAGAACGTCAGTTTTTGAAAATTTTTGTTTTTTTCTCTTCCAAATTTTTCTTGAACTTCAACCTGGGAAATAATTAAATTAACCTTTGGTAAAATTAACTCTACTTGCAATCATCAGATTTATTTGAACTTCTCTATCATATGGATTCTCAAAGTTTTCTTGACAATGGAACTTTTAAGATATAGAATTAATATATTATAAAAGTGTATAGTGTTAGATATAAAATTTACATATAGTTCCGTGGCAATTGCATGCGCCAGCGCCAGCCCCTCCTCCTCACCCATGCCGTTCGGCTAGGTTTGAACGTGCACCTGTTCCTAATTTTCCCAATTCAATCTTTCTGTAAGTTTTATAAAGTCGATTTCATTTGTAAAGAAATTATAGATTAGGTCAATTTAAAAAGAAAAAAAAAACTGCAAATTTTCTAACAGAGTTCGTAAAGCATATTTATAATATAAAAAAGAAAAAAAAAATATCGAGGTTCGAAATTACTTTTATGAATTATGATTACTCACTTGTGTAAATTAGTCTGAAACCCTCAATTGAGATTATTCCATCACCATCAACCAATTAAATTGCTCAAGAATTTTCAACGAGGCTCGTAAAATATACTAGAAAATTAAACTTAATCTTATTCAATAATTATTTTTAAATTATTATTTAACAATATTAGAATAGAACTTCTTGGACTTCATTTTTCAATACAAATCAGAACCCATATATTTCAAGTTAGTGTGTATATATATATGTTTCAAAGTTTCCAGAGTTATTTTTTAAGATGACTGGGTAGAATATTTATATGTAGAGACAAAATCTTTAATTTTTATAAACAAAGGGAGGCAAACAAGAAAAGAAAAGAAAAGTTAAAATTCAGGTCTGTAAGGATAAACTTTTAAAGATATTTTTAATTATGAAACGATACTAAAAGAAAATTTATTTCTTAAGGAATTAAAATTGTAGAAAATTAAAAGGGAAATTAATTAACATAATTGAGATTACAATTTAAAAGTAGTGGGGTTTAAAAGAAATCACATGGTGTTAAAAAGAAAAAGAAAAAGAAAAATGATATGGTTGAAAATGAAATAGATAGAAATGTGCATGATGATGATGATTGTGGGGATGAGCATATTAGCCAGCAGCTTTTTGGTTACAAAGCTGTTAGTTGCCTCATTTGGTGAGGTTATTGAACATGTTCATTTGTGCATGTAAAGCCTCAAACTGCAACTTTGAAGTAAAACAAAGACGTGGGACCATACTCCTACTTCTGTACTTCTATCTGAAAGTGATGGTCAATTATTGAATTCACCACACACAACACGGCCCTATATGTTCTGTTCATTTTCATTTGGACCACCCCGATCCAATTTTCCTCTCCATTTTTGTAGGGTTGAGATTCGAATGGCTGGTAATATATGTTTTAATCAGTTGAATTATGTTTACATTGATAATTTTATTATCTATTTATTCTTCACTCGAACTCTAATATAACATAACGGTTAGAAATGCAAAATTAACTAAAGAAGCGAGACGGGCTTTTTTGACCGATCTGAATTTTTGGGTTGGACATATCAAATAATCGAGAGACTCGAATTTAATGGACAATCTAATCAAAAATTTTCAAGTTCGGTTGGCTCGAACTCGCGACCTCCGGCTCATAAGATCAGCGCTCTAACCAACTGAGCTACGGGACCTACTGATGTTGTGTAATTACTGTTTTATTTGAGGATAGCCAACGGATAAAATAGGGAGCTTCAGTATTTATTTTGAACCCAGAAACTGTGGACTGCTTAATTGAGCACCGAACCATTTGCAGCTGCTCTGCTATTTTTACAGCTATGTATCGTGAAGTTGTACCATTTTTTTTTTCTTTTTTAAACTAAAGTTTTAGTAGTAGGATATATTTCAAACTACAACTTTACCAGTTTTCAGATAAGTCATAGAGTATATAATAATGTTTATAGATATTATATATCAACTGCTCTCTGTAGCAACAATAAAGTAAAAAAATGAGTATACAACAATAAGAAAGTATTTTGAAAGGAAACTACTTAGGTTTTGACTTGACTGGTGTGTCTATCTCTACGCCGACCATCATTGACCGTTCATTATTTTTAATTTTTTTTTCTTTTTGACATTTTTATCTCCCCCTCTTAATTACTTCATCAATAGAAAGCTTTTATTGAGTAGAAAAGCGTACTTATTTTATGGATTCTAAATATACTATTTTCTTTTTCCTATTGCAAAGAAATTTCTAAAAAATGAAAGACAAAACTCCATTAAGAAAAACCATGATGTTAAAGTTATTAATGAATTTACACCTTTATTGCCTGCTTCCATGTGAGTTTAATGCCTCCACGATTTCCAGCTTAATTCAATATATAATTCCACAAAAAAAAAAAAAAGCATCAAAGGAGAAACAGTTTCAGTTTTCTAAGTAAACTTGTCATACACCAGCTGTACTACAAGTTCTTATTAATATCTATATATATTACAATCTTTTGATTTGCCAGTACATTTGAAAGAATCTGCTGGGTTATTTATAACCCAATGTCACAAAATAATATACAATTCGATTCTCTATGATTCTCAAAAGCAAAAACCATTAATATAACCTATATTTAGATTATGTCCAGCTGTGATCTAATTAAAAATAGATCACAAGTACTTTAATGGACTCATTTGGGGAAAGAAAGCCATATATCCCTACAACCTGAGGATTTTAATTAGGATACTGCATTCGAAACCATGAATTAATTTTCTTCTGAAACCTTAAAGAATAAGATTCAACCATAAATTCCTCAAAGAAAACAAACCTAAAAGATAAATAACCTGTCTTTATTGAATTTTTATCCAAAAATAGAAAATCATTTATAAAAAAAAACATCACAGAAGAATTCAGATCTGTAGTAGTGTAAATGGGATTTGAATGTAGTGAAACGAAAATCCCATTTACCACAATACCACAGTACTCAACCAGTTAAAATTCAATACAAAGGTAATCTTTTTGTTAGACATATAAAATTCAAAATTTGAATAAAAATCTCAGACGAAACATCTTAAACATTTTTATTATTGTGCTGATCCACAATTAAGTCTATGGATCCTTAGAAATGGTATAGTCGTTTAATATATTGTATCCCGTAGCGTCGTTTCAGATTATAGGTCGAGTCAAGTATTACAACTTCTTCTACCCATCCCGTATATTGTCCTTTTTATTCTGTCTTGGAAAGATCAGAAGCTCGAATCTTCATTTCCACGCGCTGAACTCAAGAGTGTATATACGGAGAGTCAAAGGAAAAGGTTTGAAAATGAAATGAAGATGGGTGAGTTGTGATTCTGTTGATGATTAGATAAGATTGGATGTCTCTCCCATAGGCCATGTGAAGGCATTTTGCTGCATTGGGTTGGCTGAGAGAGAGCTTGGGGAAGCCCCACCTACCTCACCTAAAGAATCTGACATTGATTTTTATGGAAAGATTTGGTGTTAGAGAGAAGCTATAAAACTTTGAATCTCTTCCAATCTTTTGCATCTTTGGAAGGTTTTGAACATGTAGATTGGTTCCCATATGGAGCTTTCTTTGCTGCATTTACATCAAGATGCTTACCCATTCATCATAATTCATAGTCATATACAGCTAAAGATTTATTTTTTTAATGCTTTTAATTTATTGGGTTTTTTTTTTTTTCTCTTTTGGATTTTCTTGCCCATATGATCTCATGTGGGTAATTATCTATTAAACATGTAATTGTTTAACTTTTTCAGGGCTAATCCCAAAAAATTTGTGGGAAGGGCAAAAGTGTAGGCAGGTGAGTGTGTGCTCTTCCTTAATTAAGCCAAGTGGAATTAGGGTAAATAAGTCGAAGGACAAAAGAAAAAGGTCTTTTATTATTATTGTAATTATTGATGGTCAGAATGCTAACATAACTTTACATAGTTTAGAAGTTATAAAGATGTTGAGTAGAGAGGAATGTGAATAAGGCTTGTCAGCCTAACAAACTTTGGAATAGTAGTTGGTAAAAAATGAGAACCAAAACATGTATAGGAAGGCCTGTCAAACGCAACGAGACCTATTAAGACTAGTCTTATAACCACATATGCATACAAAAAATAATAAATAAATATTGTATACCTCACTTACCATACATTCATCGGTTCAAACATTATATCTTTATAAAATTACTAAACAAAATATGTTTTTGGTGGTTGCTTTAAATGGTATATATTATCTAATTGGAATTTGACGATATTAAAAAACATTATTATTATAAAAAATGACTTCTTCAAGCTCATGTATTAATGTTTCCATTTAACTATTTTTTGTTATTTCTTCTCTTTTGAAAAAAGAAATAAAATATATGTTTGGTATCTATTTATTGAAAAAAAAAAAACAAGGAACGAACTGTTTCCTATTCTCTCAAATATTAAAGTTAAAAAAGTTTATGTGAAAATTAATTTTTGAAAGTAACAGTGTACTTTTATTTATGTATTTGAAAACTTAGAAACCAAAATTAAACAAGAAATTTTGTTTTTGTTCTTTCCCAAATTTATATACAGTTTTGGAACTTTTTTTTACGAATAAGAAATGAGAAACAAGAACGATTACCGATATCTTATATTTTTTCAAAACTATAAACAAGAAACATGAAAGGAGAAATATGAATGGTGCCAAACAACTCCAAAGAAAGTAACTTCCAAACCTAAACCTGAGGATACTTCAGAATCTCTTTGATTGATGATTTGAGAACTGAATCATTTCTTTGTATGTGAGAATTTGAATTTTATCGACATGAGTGTTTTATATAAAAAAAAATCCCAACTAATCCAGATTCAATTTAAACTTTTACTTTAAACTAAGTAATATTAGAACATGTAAGTTTTTAGGAAGATAATGGGTTTGTCACAATCAATGATATATAATTAATACACACAATTTCGAAAAATCAATTTGAACAACCCGGAGTTGTATTCTTAGCCAATTATTTAAACGGTTTCTGAATTATACATAATGAATTTTGATTTTTCTCAAACTTGTATTTGTAATAATATCAATTTAATCCTCAAAATCACCATTTAGCTTAAGAATATCTTATTTGTCTATATATGAAACAACCTTTACTGATTCTTTGACTTGTACTGTTAATTATTTAGCTGGCCAGACAAGCTGCTAATAACTTCCATATATTTTCACCAAAAGAAAACTTCCTTTTATAAAAAAGAATATGTATATATATATTATAATAGTAATAGGGATTCAAATTTCAATTTCAAATCTAATTTGATAGCAAACATGTCAATTAAAATGAATAATTAATTTAAAATCAGTTTCATAAAATAAAATGATAAAATGATAAATATTATGCTAAATTAAGTGATATCATTTCTCTTAATGTGGGATCAAAGAACCTCCAAATTGTTTTTGGATTCTGTAATCCAAATAGTAAAAATTATGAAAACAACTTTTTTATGTTGGTAGTATTTAATTATATTTTAAAAGAAAAAGACTTTGATAAATACATTATTTTATGTTATAAACTTATTTCAATTTTTTTGTTAAAATTAAAACATGTAAAACATAATATATTGTAAATTATATAATATTGTAAAATACTAATTCTAACAAAATTTATACATTTAGGTTAATAAATTAATTAATAAAACTAAATATTTGTTAGGTAATTAACAACTTACAAATATATTGCAAAACACTTTTAGACATTGATTACCATTTTCATTTTACCAGAAATTTAAATGTTCCAAACATTTGTTTTCTGATCATTAATTAAACGCACCCAAAAAATTCCTACTCAGGATTATATTAGCAGGGGTAAAAAATATTTGTAAAATATACTTATCCAATAACCGCAATAAGAAAATAAGAAATTGCGGGTAAATGCATCTTGGTATATTCCTCTTTCCACAAGGCGAAGATGAAAATGTTGGGAGGAATTGTTTTTGAAGTTTGAAGGAGTGGAGAAGTTGGTGGTGCGCAGAGTGAGAGAAGTATTTTGATTTTAAAAAAGGGAAAGGGGGACCAAGAGACCTAGTCCTTAACAATTGCATGCAATAACTGGCATGGATAAAACCACAAAAGCTGTCAATCAAAATGGCAAAGATTTTCTGAGATTTGGCCAACGACACAGTTGCCCCAATGCCCATCGCCCCCTCCTCCAAATCAAACCCCATTTTCGTTTTCCTGCGACTCAAACCCAACAAAACCCACTTTTTTTTTTTTTTTTTACCTCTTTTAAAATGAGAAAAAAAAAACAAAGTTTGCGACAAAACCGAGGGAGAGAAGAGCATTTCAAATAAGCGCCTGAAATTCCGTGCTCTCTCGCTCTCGCTCTGCTTGGACCGACGGGTAAGAAATCCCCACAAAATCCACCTTCCTTCCTTCGACTTCGCGCCACTTCTTCTTCTCCTTCTGAATTAAAATTTTCCAAATCCCTAATTCCCCACTCTCGATCTTCTCCGATTTTTCCCTTCCCTAAATCTCGGTGTCAATTTCTAAATTTTTCCCTTTTTTTATTTATTTTTATGATCATTAGATTTCGATTATACCCGTTTCACACATAAATATTTTCTCTGTTTTTCATTTGGAAATTCTAGATTCTATTATCAATTAATAAATTTGTTTCTTCGTCACTACTACCCACCCAATTCCCACCCCAGCTGGACACGATCTTTCTCCCCACTTGCAATTAGATTTAAAATCCAATTACTGGATTAATTATTTATACATACAACACCACGACCACGAGCTTGTATTTCATCTGATCTCTTTTTGTTTTGTTTTACAGGGAAATGAGTAATATAAGAAGCTGGATTAAGAAGTGAGCGATGAAGAAAAGTCAAGCAAAACGACAGCGAACCCCGAAGAGAGGACCTGGTGTTGCAGAGCTCGAGAAGATCTTGAAGGAGCAACAACAAGGCGGCCAAGATTCCGGCACGAATTACCAGCCGCCGCCGTCTTGGCCGCCACATCTACTGCCGTTGCTCCCAAATCTTGAACTCCTTTCCGGTGGGCCCGAAAAGGCCTTGTTTCCAACAACACCCGTCCTCGGGGACAGTACAAAATCGTCGCTGCCTGTTCCTCCAGATTTTTTCCCTAATTTCCAGTCTTCTCCTTCCGCTCTCGATTTCTATAATTCATTGGTGAGTACTGAGTGAGTGAGTGAGTGAGTGACACAATATTATAAATTTCAAAATTAAAAATAATAACTTTATTGGGGAAATTATTATTAAATATAAAAGTTTGCAACTTTAATTTCAGGTGAATAATAATAATATTATTCCAGGCTCTGCGTCAGCCACGTCATCGGCAGCAACGGCAACGGCAACGGCGAGACTGTTTCATCAAATAGAGCACCCTTCAAGCCAAAGATCTACTCATTTCAGCAACTTATGGACCTCACCAGAGGAACAAGAAAAGGCAAATACTTCTTCACTAACTCTTTTTTTAATTACAATATATATTTCTTTCTTTTACTTCCCATATCACCAAATTTCAAAATGTCCAAATTTGTATAGATAAATTTTCTGTAATTAGTTTCATTTTGCGAAAATATAGATTAAATATATGTAAGTTTTCCACCGCGTACCCTAAAAGAAAATATTGACACTATTTTAAAAAATTAGGCTTAGAAACAATTTAAGTTCTTAGTCTTTTTTTTTCCTTTGAATTAGGCTCAGATTTGAAAACTCTATATGGTAGATAAAAATAAAGAAAAATATAAGTTTAATTTTTAAATACATAAAAACCAAAAAATTAATGGTTATGAACAGGGGTTAAAAGTTAAAACACCTTAATTTGCTAATACATCCATCCATCCTTCCCTTTCATGAAACTATATAATGTATGGATGTTAGTGAAATGGTCTTTTTTATATAATTTTAATATGATTTTGAAGGGTTATATTATTATTAAGCGATGAGTATGAAAATAGAATAAATATTAATGGGTAAAATTTGGAGTACAGATTGTATGTTCAAAGAGGCCTCGAGCGTTGGGAGAAGAGATGAGAGGTGGAATAATGTTGACAATGAATATGAAAGAATCATCTTCCTCTTCTTCGTCTTCCTTGGAAATTAATCGAACTGCTACTCCTTTCAATTTCGATCCAAATCTCAGGTCAATTCCCTTCTTCTTCTTCACTTTCTATTTTTCAAATCCCTATATATATATCGAATTTCAAACCCAAAAAAAGAAAAAAAAAAGTTTATAATTTTGGTTAATTAGAATTTGTTTTTGTGTGGGCAGAGTTACAAAAAGGGGTTTTGGTGGGCAGTTAATGAGCTCCACAAGAAGCAGTCAGCTGCAAGCAGAAGAAATTAGCAATTTCATGGCATTAGGACCTTCTTCTTCTTCATCAGCTCCAATTCCAAATGAATTTCCAGAGTTCAATTTCCGTATCGCCCAAGTAAGAAAACCCACCATGCCCATTGCCCCGGCCCCCATCAAACTTTAATTTTCTTCTGTTTTCAGAAAATTTCCTTTTCCAAAATGCTTCTTCCATCCTTTTTATTTAACCCTAGCTAGATTTGATTTTGTGAATTTTGGCCTTAAAAAGTTTTATTTTCTTCCATTAAAGATTAAACCCTAGATTTGATTAGGTAGCATTATTAATACCCTCCTAATTAAAATCTAGCTATACAACATCTTCTTAACAGCAAAATCAATAAATCCGACCAAACAAAATGCTCCAAATCCAGCTAGCTAGAAAAATTCTCAAACCCAAATTGACAATGTCTAATCTAACACCAAAATGTTTACAAACCTACCCAACACAAACACTTAACGTAGCTACAAAATTAGTATCTGAGGGGGATTTTTTTTTATTTTTTCTCTCTTTATTTAAATGGCGAGCTCTTGCATAAATGGTTAGGTTATTAATTTCAACAGGTAAAGTTTTCATCGTTTTGAAATTTTTTGCATAGCTATTATAAGCTGCTAGTCAATATTATATTATTTTTGTAGATATAAGTTTTTATTGTCGTGTCATATGTTTTTTTTTTAATAAATATTATTTTTAAGTTTTCATCCTTTTGAAATTTATGGTTAGCAACACAATAATATTTTAATAAATATAAAAAAGAAATTCTAGTCATGTTAATTATAAGCTTTTTTAAGTTAGTTAAGCTTAATTTTTCATCATTTTACAAATTTGTGGTTAGATAAGTATTCTTGTGGATAGACAATAATAGTTTTGTGGACATATAAGTTTTTCTGGTTATGTTATATGCTTTTTACTTGTTTAAGTTTTCATCATTTTAAAAATTTGTGTTGTAGTTATAAATATTCTTGTGGTGGGATAAGTTTTTTTCTAGACATGCATGCTAGAGGTTTTTTATTGGGTTTATTTTAAATAAAATTTTCTAAAATATTTACAAACACACATGTATGTTTTATAAAATTAATGACTAGTATATATCATATATTAAAAAATAATTATTTTTTAGAACTTATTAACCGATGATTAACATTATAATAATAGTAAATTAGTATTTTCTTTTTAATTTTATATGATAGTGAACCTAGATTTTAATTTTGTAATTATGGATATATTAGTGTATTTTTTTAATTGTCCTTTTAAAAATATTTTTTTCCAAATTATGCTTGGATCACTTTCACCCTTCTACATTGTTGAGTTTTGAAGCCATTCTGTCTAACCAAAAGAAAATTTTGTCGTTGGGTTTAAACATTTATATATATAACGTTTTTTAATTTAGTTTTGGAAGGATATTAATTTCACCCCTCGCCACTTATTATTAGAAAAAAAAACGATGAAAAAGTTATTAAAAAAAAAAAGAAAATTTACGTGTGGAGAAATGATTTTGAAGGAAATTATGGAGGGTTCGGAAAAGAGAGCAGGAGGAGGAAGTGGCTCAGTTAGATACAACAAAATTATGTTTAACTCCTCTTTCCATGAGTCAAAGTTAAAGGGCAGCAAAGAAGCCGCTATCGGCTCCTCGTATAAGGGCGCGGTTGAAGCCGGAGCCGGAGCCGGAACCGGAACCGAAGACGAAAGAGATGGCGTGGACCTCGATTTGAAGCTGTAAGTCTCAATTTTGGGTATCTGTGTTGTACTGCAAAATGCAAACTCACTGATCAACACTCTTAAACTTCCCCATTTAGTTTTAGTTTTAGTTTTTTTTGTAAGGGGAAGACATTTGGTGGACACTTAATTGTTCCAGTATATGTTACTTCATAGTTTCAAAGTTTTATGGTCTTTTTTTTCCCTAATGAATGTGTAATAGGTAGGAGATTTTATACCACCACAATACTTTAAATTAACTCTCACGGTTGAATAAGTCTAAAAAAAAGTAAAAAATGATAGATAATTGTGAATGTAGATAAATGTATGGAGGAGAGGAACGATGAGAGGTGGCTACCGGAGGAAGAAAAGGTATAAGAGAATAGACTATATTTCAATTGAGCATAGTTTGTAATGGAGGCGACTCGAGCGCAGCAACAATGGGAGGAGAGAAAAAAAAAAAAAAAGAAAGCATGCATAAGCCAAAAACATGAAATAAATTCTTATCTTAATCTGGAAAAGTGTAATTTATCCTTTTATTTTTAAAATTATTTTAAAATGTTTATTTTTGTAAAACTATTTTAAAATATATATATATTTACAAATATAAAAATTTTATATGATAATCCGCTAATTTACCTAATCCACGGTCGAACTCAATGTCGATTGACTAGTCACTATCATCTATTCAGTAACTAATTAACCTAGATATTAAGTTAATTACTATACCTTAGTAGCAATGGATTTATGTTCTTTTTACTTATTTAAAATGATTTTTTTAACTACTAATTTTGTAATATTTTATCCCATTTATGGTAGATTTGCTACTGCTCCTTAAAAATATTAATGAAAATTCTGTTAATTTGTTCAATCGCATTCCATATTTATGTTTACAAAATTTCTAATAACTATTTAAATAGAATCGTTTTACTAATGAGTGAATATCATTAGACAACTATGCAGTTCACCCCATAGAACTCTTAACTTCGAAGATTTTAAATCTCCCAATATTTGTTGAGATTGACATCTTCGTCCAGCAACTCTTAAATAAATACAGTATCAGTGAGGCATATGGCTGAGCTGCCTGTACTGGTAAAAATGGGGAGCGGCCTCCGTTAACCATCCGGGATCTATGGTGATGACATTACGCATATATTGTCGATCGGTCGACACGAGCGAATGATATATGACCCACTTTGGATTAACTCTGGAACACAAAAGCAAGGGGAGCTTAGCAAATATGATCAGATTGTTACTTCCCAGTTTCAAATTTTTTTCATATCAACTTCTATTTTCAGTTTTTGACTTCACAGTTTCTTTTCCAAAAAGAATCTAAAACAGGTGAATAGAGGGATGGTGTTCTTGCTGAAAAAATTTAACCATGAAAAAGACGAGTTCTTCGACCAATATGGTCGAGCCAACTGCCAAAAGTTTCTGGAGAATCTTCTGGTAATTTAATATCTCATCAGTTGTTGAAACTAACCTGAATAGCACTGAAGAGGGATGGATATAAACTTCTTGAGAGCCTCTGGTAGTCTTGTACATTCCATTGTGACTGTATGCCTACAGACGAGAAAACTTATCAACTTGTACTGAAAGGGACAAATTGATCAATTTCTGAATGTGCTTAGAGATGAACTGGTAACAGAGGGATCAAACTTAATCAAAACTCAAAAGTATGGATATTTATTAAATTAGAGTCTAGACAGGTTAAGATTTTTATGATATGTTGTTAATGATTGCAGCGTGTTAAATCTTTTCTTCTCTTCTTTTTTTTTCTTTAACTAAGAAACTAAGTTCATTTAATAAATGAAGGTATCAGAGGGAGATCTAAAATTCTAAAAAATCAAATTTTAGATTTTTTCTACATAGCGTTTTGAGTATAAACAGACACTTCAAAACTTGAAGAGATACTGATGGGCCAGCCTTGCATCTGCCGATAACATATCTCCATTTAGATAGATGAAAGGAAGAACATAGAGAAACAAGAGTAAATTAGAATGGGAAATTGCTCACCTCTAAATGAGAAGCATTAGCAAAAAATCCAGCAGTAACCGCTTTGCGTACAGCCTGTTTGAAGAAAATGAAAAATATTATTATTTTAATCAGAAATTAAGAGTTCTGAAGTAAAAATAAATACTGAACACATGTTTTGAGAACGACATGCTCACTGCCTCATGCCTCCCAAAATGCACAAGTAAATATAAAGTTGACAGAAAAGTGGGCCAAAAACTTACCATGGTATCTCTTTCACATGATTTCAAGACGATGCCTAATCTCTGAGCTATTCTTCTGAGTTGTTCTCTAACTTCGATAACTTTTTTCTGCACACAATTGAACTTGGAACTACCATGACAAATATTTATGGAAATAAATTTGTATCAGACTATAGATCTCTCGTTCTCTCTCTCTTGGAAGGGGGGAAGGGGGGGTTACTTAGTGAAAGAATTGTGTACTGAAGACAATGAAGAAATATCTTGAATGCTCTGTACAACTACAACTTTCACACATACCATAGCTTGATAATTGATAAAGTTCTTATGACACCACTGTGAAGATTTATTAGATTGAAGAAATCCTTTGTACACGTTAAGAAAGGTCACATGGTCACCCTGCATACATCAGGATAATTAGAGTCATAAGTCAAACTAGATGCATTCATCTGCGTTTATGCATAAGATGATAATTGAGAAGCAAAAGCAACTTGTTTCGGATTCTCAACACAACATTGACCCACTCTTCAAACTAGGATTGTTACATGAAAATGCTACTGGCAAGAATTGATGAATTGTAAGATCCATGATGGCGCTCAGTAAACTTTACTGGATATCAGTCACAAGTAAAATAATGGTCTTTATTCCCTCATTAATATAACTTGCAAGAAATTTCAGCACCAGTACCTCAGCTGCAGCAAATCGCAACCTTGCTTCATCAAGCTCCTTTTGTGCTCCCCTACTAGAAGTCCAAATGGACTGCAAGATGACATCTTAATCATAAACATAAATTATCAAGCAGAATCAATCACCCGTTAATTGTGGTTAAATTTTATATTAAGTAAGCTTCTAGAAAATGAGAAATTTTGAGGCATTTAACAGTTAATCACTTGTACTGCTCAATTCCCAGGTATGAGCTTGGGGATCATTTATGACATCCTACGGGAGCATACAAATGAATAAGAACTTGCCTGGATTGACAGTACAGCAGCAATCGTAATGATCTCCTCTGAGCACCCAAGCTCACCAGAAGCTAAGATCATTTTTGAGATCATTGGCTCCTGTAATTTGTTTTCAAATGGGAACACACATGTTCAAGAATATAGTATAAACATAATATCACACATAAACTCCAAACTGCTAAACGATTGGATGAGATTATCAGCTTAGAAGAACATCATCAATGTACAAGAAACGTACAAGTGGAATCTCTGCAACTTGAAACCCAACTGGAGAAGTAAGCTTTGCATCATCATCCAAGACTCCAAGTGAATAAAGAACTTCTAGTGCCCGAACCATTACTTCAGGAGATGGAGGTGATGGCCAATCAAAGCCTAGAATATTGTCAATCCCTAAGGCTTTCAACTGAAATAATAATTCATGATTACGATCTTAACATAGCAAAAAACAGTATTCAAGCAGAACTATCTGAAAAAAAAGAAAGATCTCTGCATTGTATGAACTTCATGTACACTACATCAGGTGTATCGAGCATGTGTTCAGCCAGATCATCATAACCAATAGATTAAAAACGCTAGTGTGAACTATCCACACTAGTTTGAACAAACTACAACTTAGTCATAGTCGAGTACAACAGAAAACTCCTCCAAAGCATCATGAAAATTGGATAATCAACTAATTGATGGATATAAATGTTAGCATCTCAAAGGTAAAATGGCATCATCAAGATTGAAGCTTAGAATACACATATACAAGATGATGGATGGAAATATTTTGGCAAGGGTGGAGTAAACACGACATATTCTGGTTATTGAAATTCAGGTCCTGAAATATTTATCTAACAAGCATTAACAACATTACCGTATCATTTTACAACTTCTAATACATAATTTTTGTTATGGCGACTAACTTCATATCTTCCTCATCTATCAGCAAAAAGAAACAACGTATGCCATTACAGCAATGAAAGTACTACAAGAAGAAAACTTACCTGAATGACGCTGGAAACAAGATTTGATCTTTGCATTTCAGGAATACCCTCAGCAGGCATGTCATTGATGAAATACTCTTCTGTATACAGTCTGCTTGAATCCACAGAAAACGTTGTATGAATAAATTAATAGACAGACAAGTGTGCAAATGGAAGTAATATAATAATCCATTCCGTGCAGAGCAAAAAATGTCATAAAAATAATCTCCAAAAATTGGCCATAAAAAACTAATAAATTGTTCAAAAAGATTGCAACTGCAATGTGTTCAAAGGAGGATCAGAAATAAATTAAGAAAAGATGGGAAATTGAAAAAAATAATAATAATGAAGGGCATAAAGATTAATTAAACTAAGCTTGAGATGGCCCGTGGCAGACTATGCTTGTGCCACTTCTAATTAGATACAGTTTTTGAAAGATAAGCATCAGTAAGTCATGGTTAAGCAGGAAAAAAAAAACAGTAATTAGAGTTGCACTTATTTTAGTTCATCATGACAGTATCATGCAGAAATTTTTCCACAAGTATTAATGATGTCCACTAATTATGGCAATCAATTGGCAATCAATTGTGACTTTTATATCATTCTATCATACAGTGCAATAAAAAAGGATCATCTTCCTCAATTTCTCTTTGTTTTGGTTGCCAATTAAGCAAAATAATCTCCTGAAAGGCTTTCATACAAGAAGATATTAAATTCAAATCAATTGCCTCCACTACACTGAATGTATTACTCTTTAGCATAAGGAATGAGAAGAAATAGCTAGTTTGCTAAAGATTCTAAGCTTTTCCAGAGGTCTTTGGAAATAGAAGTGAATCTGTCTAAAACAGTTACGACTGCCATTAACTTCAGTAGAAAAAACTATGGATCAAATTTTCTAATGGAATAAGTCAATGGTGTCTAAAGGGGTAGTGTTAGACCTCCTATCAAACAAGTGTACGTGAGAAAGAGGGGTAGAAAGAATGAGGACTAAGTTAGTTCCTATTTTTATGGGATCATGTTATAGTGGCTATTTTTATGGTTCAGTCATGGGTCAGTCTTTTAGTTCATGTTTTAGTGGGTTAGGCTGTGTTTCCTAATTTTATGCATGGTAGGGTAGATTCATGTGAATAAACAGAAGTTGTTGGTGAGAGAGGTAGGCAATTTCCATTCTGGAGTGAGTGTCCAGTAGAGTGAGAGAGTTGGAAGTCCTCTCAAATTGGCTCTCTTAAGTTGTTATTTCCTTTTTTTTTCCTGATTTGAATTGCAAAAATACTTATCAGGTAGACTTACTGTAGCTCAATCGATCCTCTAAAGCATTCCCAATTGCTACCTACTCCTACTTAATTTCCTAATAAGATAAGTCTGAAAATCATTATTAGATACAGCCTCTCTTTAAGTGTCCCAAGACATATTTCAACAAGCCTTATGACTTGTTTACAAGATTATTTTTAAAAAGTTCAGCTATGTGATTGAATGCAGTTTTGCCTGGGACAATTTCAAGCAACCAGACATCTTTTATCGGGGAGAGACTTGTTGATTCCATTTTAGAAGTTGACAAAGTGCTCACAAGGTGTCATGTCCTTGACTGTCAGTTGAGTACTACAGGGAGTGAATACAAAAGTGAACATTACCGCATTAATGTCTTGACTGTGACAGATTAATGAACTGAAATAAAGGATAGTAGGTGATATTAACATAAGTTGTTACTTAATAGCAAAGATGAAGACCTGTAACACTTCCCAGGTCGAATTCTTCCAGCCCTACCAGTCCTTTGTCTAGCTGAGGCCTTAGATATTGGTGCAATAATAAGGCTTTCAATATCTGATATCTACAAAAGAGGAGATTAATTAAAAATTACATTTCCAGTGCATCATCACCTATATGATCCACAGAAAGGGAACTTCACTAATAAAGATGGTTAAAATAGTCTTTACTATCCAAGTCTTCGACATAACTTTTAAAACACATCAAGAATATATAGCATCAGTAATGGCCAAAATATTGATTCGCATTACAAAAAATTCAACCAAGAAAATGGGAGGAAGCACAACTTTTTGCACAATATACAGACAGTGAATCTTTAGACACATTATGATCAGTGTTTTCGAGGCGCAAGGCGCACCGCGCACCGCAAAGCGACAAGCCCTTTGATCGCCTTGAGGCGAGAGGCGATACAAAGGCGACGCCCGATTGAAGCAAGGCGCACCTTAATAAATAAGTAAAAATTATATATATAGTGCATAAATTACCTTAAAAAAATTAATACCAAAATAGTAATTAACAACCAAATTCTATAAGTTTAGTTCCAAATAAAGACAAGCAACGGTGGAGATTGATGGTGGTGAAGGCTTGAAGCCCGTGAAGGTGAATGTCGAGAGGGAGGGGAGGCAGAGATAGGGTTTGGGTCGCTCAAGGAAGGTGTTTTAAAAAAAACACATAAAAAATTAAAAATAAATAAATAAGGCAGATCGCCCCCTTGAAGGAGGCAATCGCCTTGCCCCAGGCGACAGGCGCGCCAAGGCGCCCAAAGGCGAGCACCCGATTGAAGGCGCTCGCCTGGGCACCTTGCGAGGCGCACCTGGGTGAGAACGCCTTGCCTCTCGCCTGAGGCGAGCACCGGGGTGCGCCTCAAAAACACTGATTATGATGAATTAAATGAAAAACGAAATTACTGGATTGTAAAACCGCTGCTTAGAGAACCCACTGTCAACAACATAGACAATGCCCTGCACAGAATAGAAGGGTCCAGAGTGAGGGATTGCCAAGCTATAGGAAAGCCTTTTAATAAACCCAAATCTAACCTCGAGAGTTAATGATGTCTCTGCTATATTTGTTGAAATCACTACTTTCCTCTTCCCCCTGGGTGTGGGTGAGAACACAAGCTCCTACAGCATTTTATTCAGTATGTGCGTAGACAACTGTAATGAGTATTCAATATAAAGCAAGACGTCAATTCGTCCCACTAAGATACAAGGTAACTTGTTGGTTGGCACTAACCTGCTCTGCACGTGAAAGCCCAGAGTACAGAGGCAAGACGATCAATTCTGAAAAAGAAGCATGTAATTTAGTCCTAAAATGAATCAAAAACTGCCATACGCATCAACCCTAAATAACATCATGAGTAGTTTTTGAGCAGAGTTCAAACTGTTTGCATCATTTATTCTGTACCAACAACCAAACATAATAAGCAAACTGTAAGAAATTGGGTTATGAATTTATGGTACAAGATTAGACTATTATCTTATCTCAAGATTTTATAAAAATTGTAGGGATGGTGAGATCCTGACAGGCATCCAATGCTCATGAGGACACATGATAATTATTGCACTATTTCAAGTTCTAAATGCTACATGATCAACAAGTGTCCACAGCTCAAATCTAAATAGAGGGTTGCATGAACGGACCTGATTTTTTTCGATCATTTCGCTCTTCTTCTCTAAGCAATTGAATAGCAGAATCAATATCACCTTGGCCAGTGAGAAATACAAGTATATCACCTGGAGGTTCCTAAGGAACAAACATAAATTTTAACAAAAATATTGGTTCAATATAAAACATTACATTATGGTATGGTTTAAGGAACACAAAATTTTCCACCAATCTGGAGAACTTTCATATGTCATAGAAATGTCAATTTAACTTCGAAAAACCACTTCCTACCGATTAGCACATTAACGGTTTGCGCTCGTTGCTGGAATTGCAAGGTTCATATGCTAGAACTGATATTCTAATATGTTCAACTCCACTCTCACCACTCTCACCTCTCTCAGATGAAAGTTTCATCTCTCTAAAATCAGTCAGCTTTTGACTAAATTGTAGAATGCATTCATGAGAAGATTGCCTACATATACTTTCTTGTGCAACAACCTTCATATCCTTGAACAGGTCATACAGATGCCGACCAAAGCATCCAACTGGCAGTAATCTTATACTAGTCTAGTTCCCTTTGTACGCTACTTTTTGAACTTTGTCTTTAAAATTAATTGTGTATTATTAAAAAATATGTGCCAGCTATAAATATTTTAATCAGTTCTTATACTGATAAGTAGTTATAGTTAATAGTAATATACACAATCTCAAAGGTCACCTGTTCATGAATTGACAATACAGTTGAAACAGTAGACTGGACATAGTTTGAAACAGGCTCCTCGAGGTAGAAGATTTGTACATTAAACCCTCTTCCCTGAATGTCAAAAATGCTTCAGTTAAAATTTCCATATGATATGAACTTGCATCTCCCAAATTTAAAAGTATAGAAAGATGACACAATGGTATGAAATCTTTGCCAATTCTTATACCTCAACTGAGAGGATGGCAGGTTCCACCTTTGGTTCAAGTGCCTCACCTTCAAATCTGTGACGCCTTTTGCTAATTTACAGCAAATAGAGATATCTGAATCAGTATTGGCTTCAGTACCCATTCTTACTGGTTGGCTAGTTACAAAAAAGTGCATCAAGCAATTTCCACTTTTAGTTTAACTTTGATTTATAAGCGACAACCAAACATGTCATTTGATTAGACGAGATAGGCAAACAAGATAGGAAAGTCATCCATCCTACTCCATCCTACTCAAAAGGAGTTACAAAAAACTCTCTGATCAAAGATCATGTTAGTTGTAAGATTTAGTTGTTAATTGGTTTCAACAGTTCTTTGTTAGTTGGTTATTTGGTTAGTAATTGGTTAACTTAGTCATTGGGGTAACATCCTCTATCAATAGAATGGTAGTCTCTTGTACTTGGAATACTTTTGAATAATAATAAATACTTTGGTTGATAATCTTTGAGTCCAATCTCTTAGATGCTAGGTTGCACAAATTTCTAACATTCATCCATCCTCCATTGGAGTGAATAACATCCGTTTAATACCACACCATCCAAAACAGTAACGCTGCATTGTATAATTCTACCTCACTGTTAAATATTTGTCTGTCAATGAATTGAAAGCATAATGGTCAAGGAACATTCTCCAGTGTGTGTGTGTATAACAAACCAAATATCGAGGTGGGGAATATAACATTTCCCTCAATTTTCAGTTTTAGCAAGGGCCTAAGAAGGAAAAGGCCCAACTGAAATAGCAATGAGCGGCTATACTTTTTGAAGTTAAAAACATACTGAGATTCAAATTTTAAAATGTAAAATAAAATTTAAAAAACAGAATAAAATAAAACCTGGGTTGGAAGAAAGTTGACATAGATTTAGCCTCAATCGTAGCAGAAGAGATAATCAATCGCAGATCAGGTCGCCGCCGTTGAATCTGGATTACAAGCAATTAACACACTTAAAGAATGTATAAGCTGCCAAGATATTGAAAGTACATACTTTGTCCTAATCAATGATTTTTGTACCTTTTTCAAGAGACCAAGTAACATGTCAGTTGAGATAGACCTTTCATGGGCCTCATCCACCATTATTACACTGAAATTTTCCAATGAAATTGTTTCAGTTTTTTACTTTAAAAATTGCAAGCATAGCATAATATGATACGAATTGCTCCAAAAAAAATAAAATAAAACACAACAACATCCTCTGTTTTGTAGACTTGGGAAGTTCGTGGAATGACCAGCAGAAATATTTAATAGACATTGGAAAAGAGACTCCCAATTGCAATTGAAAGCTTGAGAAACCAATTAAAGAATATAGGGCGAAATACACTTTTGGACCTTAGGTGTCAATTTAGTCCCTAAGGTTTAGAAAATAGTTCTTAATGGTCCCTTAACTGTTAGTTAACTAATTAAAATATGATATGGCAATTAACTTGCTAAGTAGAGGAAAAGAGAGAAGGAGAAGGGATGGGAAAGGAAGGGAGAGATATGGCACTAAAGCCAAAAAAAAGTTTTAAAAAAATGGCCAACTCAATTAAAAAGTATACATAAGCACATCTAATCAACTAACAATCAAATGACCATTTAGGACTATTTTCCATAACTCAAGAACTAAAAAAAGTCTTTTTTGAAATTTCAAGAACCAAATAGACACCTAACTCAAACCTCAAGGACCAAAAGTATATTTTGTCCGAGAATATATTAGAAAAACAAGGTAGAATTTCAACAATGAAACCATACCACAAAAAGATTTCTACATTCAATACCTATACTTGGTCAAAAGAGGATCATCCATCATTTCTCTGAGTAACACACCATCTGTAAGAAACTTTACCCTTGTTACATCCTGTGCTGCCAAAATAGGAAAACTATCAATATCCATGTCATAAGGAAAACAATTCCACAAGAAAAATAAATTGCATCTGCAAATATTGCGTTGAAAATTATAAGACTGAAGAGGGATATATTTAAACAAGAAAAGGCCTCACTGTGTTTGTAAGATCTTCAAATCGGATCGTATAACCAACTTCCTCTCCAAGCTTTACACCCATCTCTTCAGCCACCCTAGAAGCAACTGCCTGAGCAATAAAAGAAAAATGTTCAAGTATAATCTCTTTTCTTTTTTTATGAAAAACCAAGCTTTGATTAAGGCAAATAAAAGAATATGTGCGGGGCTATTAAAATGTTAACTTTAAGAAGGAAAAAACTACTACGAAAGGAGCCTATGCAAAGGCAACAACCCAAACATTAGAAAAAGAGCTCCAGTTGTTGATAACAAGAAACAAAGATGCTTTAAAAAATCCTTAAAAACCATCCTTGAGGAATGAAACCTAGCCATAGACCACGCCTCCTCTAAGGGCTTCCAAGCACTCTAAAAGTTCTCATTTTTCTCAAAGTCAAATGTTACATGAAATAGCAAAAAAGGTTGCATGTCAAAGGATCTCTCCCTTATTTCGGAAGGGTGGGTGATACATCACCTCCATCATAAAATGGCATGGTTTATTATGAGTCAATCACATGGCAAAAGTCCCAAATCGAGTATGTGAAATGACAACCCCAAAACATGTGATCCAAATCCTCCAAACTAGTATAATCATAATGTAAAGGAGAAATTTCATATCAAACTTAAATTGTTAGAAAGCTTTTTATGCTTGTTCCTTCCCCCAAGAGGGGCAAACTAGAAAAAATATAATTCATGAGTAATGTTAAATTCAATGCTAAGTTGATCGATACATCATACAACCCAGGAAGAAAGTGAGACAACAGTACAATTCAAAGGTGAAAAATATTTTAGGAGTTTGTTCAATCGGTTTATGTATCATATCCAGTGACTCATATTCCTAATTATGAAATAGATTTTATAAATTAATTATAATCGAATGACATTCATACAAAAAGGAAAAGAAGCGGGCTAAAGATAAAACTCCACCCAAGCGTTCCCCAATTGTTCATCATGAGTCATATTTTATAGTTCCTGAAAATAACAAATGGAAAATATACTTTCCTTATTGAAAAATGTGACCAAATGTACTACAAAAACAAGGAGTTTGGTCCATCAAACTTAACCTTGACATAATTCACACCATAAATTTATATTCTACTTAAAAGTAAGACTGCTGAAAGTTTCCTCGCATAAAGTAATTGCAGTCAGCGACGAGCTGTAGTAACCACCAGTGCAACATTATTGCGATGCAACTAAATTACATTGGGCTGCAAAATGCAAGCAACATGATAAGCAAACTAGAAATCCACCTGAACAGCCAGTCGTCTTGGTTGGGTGCAGGCAATTACGCGGCCACCATCAGCCCAACCTGCTTCTTTGAGGTACTGCACTTCGCAGAAAATGTTATCAGATAACAAAATTAACCAAGTCCATAGGGAATTACATCAAACTTCAATTTGAGCTTTGGCATCATTTCTTTCAGAAAAAGAACGAAGCACACGGATATAGAGACAAATAGAGTGAGACCTGAGGAATTTGAGTAGTTTTGCCGCTACCCGTCTCGCCAACAATGATAGTAGTGGCATGAGTTTCCACCAAATACAGAATGGCGGTGCGATACTTATAAACAGGAAGCCTCTGCCTCTGCTTCTCAATGCTCGAGAACCCAAATCTATTCCACAAAGACCAAAACGTAAAAACACGGGAGTGAAGAGAAATACGATGCTTAGCTATTGACACTGAAAGAGAAGGAATAAGATCAATATACCCCGATGAAGAAGAGTAAGAAGAAGAGAAGAAAAGCACGCCACCCTCTCCATCGTCGAGCAAGCGGGGCTTCTCAGTGCCCGGTTTCCAAAATTGCGCCATTCTTTTACTTGCCGATGCTCAAGTTGAGGTGAATACTGGAGCAAAGCAAAATGGGCAGTTGAATGTGTGACTGAATCGAGCAGGATCAACTCGATGAAGCCAACCTACGATTTTGGGTCGCGGAATGGGCTCCTGTCCTGGATGTTGGGATAAAAGTGGTAAACTGGATCAATAAGAAGAAATAAGATGGTGACAAACATAATCTTTTGATAATGATTTCATTTTCAATTTTTATTTTGAAAATTGTAGTTGATTACTCGTAATTTTTGCTTTTTCTTTCGCGTCTTTGAAAATATAATTCTGGGCTAATTTTTTAAGACTTTGTTTTAGTTGAGAACAATTTCAGTTAAGAATTTTAAGGGAACGTTATAAAACAAATAAACTTATTTTTAAAAAATAGAACGATTATCACACCATTTTAAAATTATGGACAGTAGTTAACATCGTGACATTTGACGATTCATGATAACAATATAGATTCATTTCCCTATCCATCAATATCACAATAGTATTTGTTTTTTTCATTTTTGTTTAATCTATGTTTAAGCATATAAAATAAAAAACCTAGATTCATACCTTTCCATCCTTATTTCCCTCCTGCGATTTCAACAAATTTTCGTGAAGACCTATCTTCTTGAAGCAATACAAACAATGTACATCATTTTCCAACTCGACTCACCTCCTACATTTTTCAACATTCATATATTCTGAACGATGTGAATGCTTTGTGGTATGACTCACCTCCTTTCTTCGCATCCTCTAAAGCAAAGCAAACCATTTCCAACACTTTATTGCTAGACTAACCTTCTTCAAACAATGGGAAGGTTTTCGAGAGAGTATGTAATTTGTAGAGTTTAGCCTTCCATGGCATGGTTCTATGAGTTTAGCATTTCTAACTAGGCAATTTCTATACAAATTTTAACATAAAAATAGTTTAAGTTGTTCGAAAAAAAGGTGAACTTGTGAATTATAATAAAACTTAAATCTAATCAAGAAGGTTGAAGCCCAAATAAATGTTTTAAGTTTCACCCCTGAACTTTTAAAATTGTTTTAAATAGTTAGGCTTTAGAAATTGTCTAATAAATTTATAAATTTTCAATGATACATCTAATATGTAATTGAACTTAAAGGGTTCAATATATCTCCATAACTTTCAATTTTTTATTTAATAGATTTTTAAATTTTTAATTTAATGCATAATAGATCCTTGACCAATGTGATACCTTTAAAGATTTAAAGTAATTGAAAATTCAATACTATGCATTTTTAAATTTAAAAGAAGAACATTAAAGTTATTATGGTCTATTAGACAATATTATATTGTAACTTTATAACATATACATAGTTTAGCGTTAAGCTGTCTTGTTATTCTCTAAAGCCTGGAGGTTTAACCTCCCATCCCAATATCTAATATGCTTAAAAAAGAAAAAAAAATATATGGTAACTCATTAATCACCGTAATATTTCCATTACCGGACCTACCTTAGGCTCACACGAGACTTTACTCAAACTTCTTTTATCTTTACAACTTGACATCAGATTGACAAAAGTTATAATTTATTAAAGTTATTATGGTTTATTAGGTAATATAATATTATAACTCGCAAACATATACTTAGTTTAAGGTTTAAGCTATCTTGTTATTTTCTAGGAGCAGGAGATTGAATCTCTCATCCCAATATCTATTATACTTGAAAAAGGAACAAAATTACTATAACTCATGGATACAATTCAGACTCACACAAGACCTTACTCAAGCTTCTTTCATCTTCGAAGCTCGACATCAAATTGATAAAAATTAAAAGCAAAACAAATTTAGGCTCACACCACACGAGACTTTACTCGAGCTTCATTTTCGAAGGTCGACATCAAACCAAGTTAAAAACCAAAAATTCCTTCGAATCTTATTTGAAAAAAGTGGTGGTCAGATCCAGGCTACTCCACCGAGTCCTGTTAGGGGAATCCAACATACACGGCCCGTCGACTTTACCAAGCAAGCAGTGGGAGGAGTTGACTGTACACTTTTTAGAAGGCCCGGAAGCCGTCGTGGGCCTTGATCCACATTCTACGCGGCGCGTTTGTAGTAAGCCAAAGAGGCTGTTGTAGTGGGCCTTGATCTTGCATTCGTCCTCCAGTTTAGTAACCCAAGGGCCGTGAGAGTCCCCTTCGTCCAAGCCCATGGGCTAACTACTTGCTTGACAGAAGCGGGCCAGTTGGATTCAACCCAAGTAGAGTAGGAACTCCATCCCATCACTTTAATGCCCCCAACTCGGGTCACAAGCTTGCGCTACCAAGCCCGGCGACAGATTTTGCCACAGATTCTATAATAAAGCAGACCAAAAATTTTGACTGTTTCCGATATGGGATAGGCATTAGAGAATTTTTACTATAATTTGTCAATTTAATTAAACTATTATTTTTCATCTTTGATCATGATAGCTTATTAATCTAGATAGTGTATGAAATAACTATAGTACTCATCAATTAATATGTATTCTAAGTTTTACAAATTTACAATTCCTTTCTTTTTTTTTAATTTGAATTATAATTTTTGTTACTTTTTTTTGGGCACTTTTAACACCACTACTACAACATCTCACGTTTTTCACACTCTCGTGAAATTGGTATAATAAACTCTCACTTCAAGAGATTCAACTTTTATTTATTTATTTTGTTCTTGTAATGCATCCAAGTGTATTTTTTAGTTTAACAACATATAGGTTGAAGACTCAAATCTTCAACTTCTTGGTGGATCATATATATGTCTTATCTAGTAAAAGATGGTTAGGTTGACTCTTAATAAACTATGTTTAATATACATTGATGGGAAATTTAATAATTTCTAATTCTTTTTGAGGTAAAAAAGTCTAAAAGAATAGGTTCGAACAAAATATAAATATGCCAAAACATTACCATGTCTTCCACTGAAAATTTTAGAGACTTGTAAAATACTTTTTGCGATAAACCTTGAGTTAGAACCTGAAATTTATTTCATATTTAGTAATATGATCTTAGCATAAGTTAAAATGTGAATCTAATTGAGGCTACTAGGTTGATTGTTATCCTTAATAACTTTGTCTTTAAGGGAGAAAAAAAAGACCTACAAACTTTTTAGCTTATTACTTTTGAGTAGATGAATATTCTAACTTTGATGGGAGATATTATATTTGGGTGGGGAATCTCATGAATGGCTGAGTCACCCAACCCCCCACCATCTTCTACCATTACTTAAATTCTTGAAACTAAGCATTTTCTGACTTTAGTGCATCAAAGTAATCAAAATCATTCAGTTTCTGATGAATGACACAATAAAAACACAAGACAGCAAAAATCAATGTAAAGTATATAATTAAATCATTTTGTGAAATATGCAATAACATTATTGGATTTGATCCCTTCTGAAAGTCGTACTAGATTCCCTTGTTTCAAATTTTGTCTCTAATTCTGTTTCCTTTATGAAATCTAATCCTGAATGTGTCTGCCACACTCGCACAAAATGTTTACAATCTTATTATTGAAATTACATTTTCCCTGGAATTTAATAAACTTTATGAGGAAAGCAAAATGCAGATGCTTAAAACTTTGAAATATGAAGTAAAAAAGATATTTAAAACATTGTACTTGTGTATCTGAGATGTGCAGTGTACTCGATGTTTGGCCCATCATCTACCAATTAACAATCCAAAAGATTATTTATTATAGATATTATCGTTTGAAGTGCATTGCCACTGAAAAATACAACCTTTTGTTTTGTGTTGCTTTCATTACTGCCTTTTCAGATCCATAAATTTTGTGGTGCCAAATGCCAATTTAAATAGCCACGAGGAATGTGGGAGCGAGAGAGACAGATGACCCTACTTCAGCCCCAAACCCAAACGAGTACAAATTTTTACTGCATTTAATACACAATCTTACTATTAAAATGTAGGTAAATGTTGTTATTAAAAAAAAAAAGACAAAAAAACCCAAAAATGTCTCTCTCTTTTTTTTTCCCATGTTAACACTGTTGTTCTTTAGATTAAAATATGTTTTTGGTACTTAAAAACACTTTTTTTTTTCATCTTACATTACATACCTCTATAATAGTACAATATTGTCCGGTTTACTCTTGATTTATAGTAAAAGAATGCATCTACGGAACCAACAAACAAATTGTCACTACTTATAGATACCCAATAACTTTTCTTCTTCCGACCTACGAGGTATTTTACCATATTGAAAATGTTGATATAATTCCAAAAAGTGAGACAGTATCAAACTATAAGTAAAAGACAACATCTCTGTCCTATACGTATAACTTAAACTTAAAATAGATAATAAAGTACCATTTTAAGGGTATAGATCCTGTTTAATCTAACACAAAATGGTGGATGAAATCAGGTGGGCGACATTGATACATGATTAGAAAAAATGGGGTAAAGTAAAGTGAGTGAGGCCCCTGTGCCTGCACATGCCTTGCATTTATGAACATCACCACTCATGCTTGGCTTGGCTTGGCTTATCACTAGACTTCTGTCCACGCCCTCTCTCCGCATCAGCTTTTATCAGCCTTCCATTTATTTCATTTTTTTCAGTGGCTGCCAAAATTTATACCACCCCTTCGCGATAATACCCAACTGCAAAAATAAATACAATAATATCAACAAAGTATACTTTTCATGTCAAAATTATCCACGAGAATGAAAATTACAGATAGGATTCAGAGCATGAAAGTAGTATGCTTACAACAGTAAAACAGAAGTGATTCTATAATTGGGAATTATTTCACATTACAATGCATGAAATATGCATATTTTCAACATCCATGTGGCTACAGTTTATATTAAAAATTTTCTTGTTGAAACAATTCACAAGTGTGACTTGTACACCTATACTATGATGTATATTAGTCGTTCACATTAAAAAACCAAATGGTCTAATCAAGACATGTTAAAGAATGGTAGATTTAAGGACCATTGTTTTAAAACAGAAGCATATATATGAACTGCAAAATTTTGCAATTGTTCCAAATGATAACCCAACCTCCTACTCTTGTTCCTATCAATGATTAATTGCTATATATTCTATGCCCATTAATGAGAGGTGAAATGAGAATTGGTACCAAAATGGTATCCTCTAGATGCTACTGACTGGTCTTCATTTGACCCACAGACCCAGATACAATATAAAACTTCTGGGTACCCAAAAATTTCCATTTTTTTTAATATTTCTCTCTCTAGCTTTTCCCTTGGCCTGTTGGTTGTTTCTCTCTCTAGCTTTTTGCTATTAGTATTGGGTTTCACGGGTGTTGATTCTCCCCTTTTTTCTTCGCAGCAATCTGTCCTCCAACAACTTCAACTCCTGGGGTCTTCCCTTTTTATATTCTTCTTTCCACTATTCGTTCTTTGTCCTAAGCTGCTTCTTCTCTCAGTCATGCCAGCCCCTCCGCCAACTTCAATTTCTTCTTCCCCTCTCTCTCTCCTCTGTTTTCTCACTCTGCTTCTCGTGTTCCACCACACACCATCAAAATGTGCAGCAGCGGCAGCAGCTAAACGAGCCCCCGCCCGCCGCCCACGCCTGCTCTCCGTGGACTACTACAACAAAACATGCCCACACCTCGAGCAACTCGTCTCCTCCATCACCAATCAACAGTTCAGAGACGCACCAGTCTCTGCTCCAGCAACCCTCCGCCTCTTCTTCCATGATTGTTTTGTTGAAGTAAGAGATTAGAAAACCCCATTACCCCCACACGGAAAAATGCACCTTTTTTCTACTGCATGCACTGTGCAATCAATTTCAATTACCTGTTTTTTTGAAGCTCTTGAAAATGGCAGGGCTGTGATGGGTCGATTCTGATATCGACGAAGCCGGGCAGCAAAATGGCGGCGGAGAAAGACGCAGAGGACAACAAGGGGCTGAGGGAAGAAGGGTTCGAGAGCATCAAGAAGGCCAAGGCGTTGGTGGAGAGCAAGTGCCCTGGCGTTGTGTCTTGTGCTGACATCCTCGCAATTGCAGCCAGAGATTTCATCCACTTGGTGAGAGCCTCTGCCTTTTCTCTTTATTCAAAGAAATCTGGTCATTTTTCTGCCCACAAACAGCACAAATTAGGAAGGCAATGAATTGTGTTTGGTACAAGTACAACGATTTGATGTCGAATTGAGTTACTATTCTACTTGGAAAAAGCGAGAGATGGGTTCAGAGGGAAAAGAAAATCTGTATATGCAAACAAGAATCAAATGCCTAAATGAATTTCCCAAAATCCAAGAAAATTTGCCTTCCATTTTGCCATTTTCTCCATTGTTTGATTAGAAAACTTGGGTGATACAGGAAGCAAAATGACAAGAAGAAGATGCTTCTGTTTATAATTGGTTTGTAATTGTTTAACTTGGTCCACAGCATATAAATGTAGATAGAAAATTGTCCTTTCAGCTTCACCATTCTTTCGTTCACTGTGAAATCTATTTCTGCTAAAGTCAGATTCTAACACAGCCACACCCATTCACAATCAGAAACACAACCTAAAGAAAATCAAACATTACACTAGTCACTACAAAGAAAACTTGTCAAGTTGGTCATATAATTATATCTAATAGCATAGAAATACAATTGACTGCTGTCTTGCAACTTGCAACCAGGGAAACCAATAGATCCAAATCCAAATTAAGCAAAAGCCAAAGCTGATCAAAGTTCCATGTGCTTTTTTTTGTTTTTTTTAATCATATATAATTGGTTTACTACTAATTTGTCCTGCTGAACTCGTTTATTTAATCATTTATTCCTCTTCTCAATGATGTTTTAGTTATTAATCACCAACGTGTATGTTTTGTACATAGAAGAAATAATTGAAATTAGTTTCAGCTTATTGACCCTTGTTATAAAGGGGCAAAAAGGTAATTTCGTCCCATCTCATAAATTTAGATTTATTGGGCCGAAGCCCGTTTGGTTGGTGATCAAGATGCGGTTTCACAAAGCCCAATTTGATAAGAGTTTTATTTTCAATATAAAATAATTTCTGAAACTAGAGAGATTTGCAGGCGGGAGGGCCGTATTACCAGGTGAAGAAGGGACGGTGGGATGGGAAGATATCAATGGCGTCTCGAGTAGGTTCCAATCTGCCGCGAGCAAATTCCACCGTCGATCAGCTTCTCAAACTCTTCAATTCCAAAGGCTTGTCAGCCGATGACCTCGTCGTCCTCTCCGGTGCGCATACGATCGGATTTGCGCATTGTGAGAACTTCATCAGCCGTCTCTACGACTACCGAGGCACGAAGCAACCAGATCCGGCGATCGACGGCAGGCTGCTGAAGGCGCTAAAAATGTCGTGCCCTCGCTACGGCGGGAATACGGATATAGTGGCGCCGTTCGACGTGACGACACCGTTCGTGTTTGATCATGCGTACTACGGGAATTTGGAAGGTAAATTGGGATTATTGGCTACGGATCAAGCTCTGGTTTCGGATATGAGGATGAAGACGATGGTGCAGAATTTGGCGAAGGATAAGCAGAAGTTTTTTCAAGCTTTTGCGGCGGCGATGGAGAAAATGGGGTCGATTGGCGTGAAAAGGGGACGAAGACATGGGGAGAGAAGGATTGATTGTAGCATTCATCAGACTTGATGCCTTTGATGGCATATTTGAAAATAGTCCCTTTTATTTTTATTTTTTTATTTTTAGAAATACATGGGAGAAGGGGTGTTGCTTATGTAATTTTCATTTTAGAACAGCAATTGCTTTTATTAAAATTGCTAAAAATCGCATTACCAATGCCAGAAGTAATTTTGACTTTAATTTCGCATGAAAAAAAAAAGCATGAACTAAACTGATATGTTTATATTATATAAAATTGAATTAATTGAGATGTCGAATTACTTTTGATTTCTAAATAATTTTAGCATGTCAATGTTCTTCATTTACTTCAAATTATTACCTTTCAACTCATGTAATACTTACTACTGCTCGAACCTCAAGAGAAAAAAAAAGTAATATTGCAATGTTCTCCAATTTGGATAAGTTAAAAAAAAATTGCAAGAGCGGGATAACCTATATTCTAAATTAAAATTGATGTATTATAGTCGAAGTGCATGAATTGGACTCCGACACTCGAAGGATACCAAAATAATAATAATAAGAAGAATAATAAATAAATAAATAATTTATGAAGATGGAAAATGATTTGGTCATTCCCAGTTCTCGTCCCCGTCCCAAAATTAATATGGGAAAAGAAAAAAAATCAGAGCAAATCCCTGTGAGGTCTTGTTCTGCATGAAAATTTGACCTTTTTTCTTTTTCTTTTAATAATGGGGAGTCGGATGCCTTGCTCACCTATATCCAAGGACACCGTGTCCACTTCGAACTTTTGCCCATCAAAAAATTTGAACTTGGAACTTTTGACCCAGTATCACCACAAGACTCCAAGTTTTTGCTAACCATGCTGAGATTTTGGGGCAAAAATTTGAAACTTCTGGTTGGTTTAAATGTTATTAGCCCAATCATATTTTCACCTTTGGGGGCGAAAATTTGACACTTCTGGTAGGTTTAAATTTTATTAGCCCAGATCATATTTTCACCTTTCTATTTTCTTACCACTGACTACCGAGCCATATCAAGGCTTCTTTATTTCACCCAAAAAAGAAAAAAGAAAAAAGGCTTGCTAAAATTTGACAAAATCCCGAAAAAGAAAAGAAAAGAAAAGGGAAAAGAATGAATAGTGTTGCAAACCTGCCACTGTATGCAGCCAGCGTAGGTACCAAGCGAACCAGACTGTTGAGCAACAAGAAAACACAGCCGACTAGATCCATGAGAGCTGTTGTTCAGAGAGTTGTCTCTGCAAGCGTCCAGGTAACTTATCTCTTATCTCTCTATGTTTTTTCGAAATCTACACTGTGACATACACTGCATTTTGCAGGTCGATGGCCGCACAGTTTCGGAGATTGGGCCTGGCCTCCTCGTTCTCGTCGGTCTTCATGAATCCGACTCCGATGCCGACGCCGAATACATGTACTCTACCTAACCCTCAATCCTTCTGTGTATTCTGTACTAAGTCCATGCTCAAATAAAACATGTTCTTATCACAAAGCTATTTATTCCTTCTTAAATTGGGTTTCAGATGCCGTAAGGTCCTGAATATGAGATTGTTCCCGAATGAGAGTACCGGAAAAGCTTGGGACTTAAACGTAATTATATTATATGTACCCTCCTTGCTGCCATTTCAATCCAATTAACAAGCACTAGGAGTTCCCTATTCAAGAAAACTAAACCAATTTTCTTTACATTTGCAGGTAATGCAGAAAAACTATGAGGTTCTTTTGGGTAAGTAACGGGGTTGGCTTCTAAATTTGATTTTTTTTTTTTTTTTCTCTAAATCACAGAGAAGTGTTGATGATTTAGCTTTCTGGTGTGGAATTGTACCTAGAAATGAATTAGATTCAATCCACTTATTAAATTATACTGGGTGGCCTGCGACCAGTTAGTCAGTTTACACTGTACGGAATGTTGAAGGGAAACAAGCCGGACTTTCATGTGGCAATGCCTCCCCAAAGAGCTAAACCCTTCTATGCTTCTGTGGTTGAGAGGTTCGGAAAGTCCTATAACCCAGATGCGATTAAAGGTAATCTATGCTCTTTTTTTTCTTCCCCAAATTTCAGTTTCAATCTCTTTCTTCCAAATTGGAATGGATTGAACTAGTAGAACAAAGAGTTTGCTGAATCTTGTCTTTGTTTCCTTATCCTGTGGGCAGATGGAGTGTTTGGAGCAATGATGAAGGTAATCTCACTATGCTCAGTTTTGAATTCCTAGAAACTTTGATATATACTGGGGAAGGAAAAGTTCTGATATTTGAGGTCATTGATGTTTGAGAAGGTCAATTTGGTGAATGATGGCCCAGTCACAATGCAGATCGACTCCCAACCGTCTAAGTAAGCAAATCACCCAACTTATGAGCTCTGCTGCCTGCTGCAGAGTGTTTGGAAAAGTGGTAATTTGACAGTGATTTTCATTAACTTACATTTCAGGAACACGGTTGAAGCTCAAGAAGACTCATAATGGCTGTCGATTCTTCATGGACTTAGTTACAAGTTGAAGATGTTCTAGGCGGAATGGAAGATTCTCTTATATAATCAAAGTGGAGATGCTTATGCCCTAACGTTGTGCTATCTACTAATTTCAATCAGCATTGGCCATGGGGTTGTATGGTGATTTTCTCCTATGACAATATCGGTTTTTTTTCCTCTTAACCATCGATCTATAAGATAAGATCAAGCCGCGAAGGCTTTCCTTAAAATCCTTATTGGGACTTCAAAAAATTGTTGGGCTCCTTTTGTTAGTTTCAGACCTATTCAATTCAAATCCAAACGAGTATCATGCTTGAACAAATATCAGCGGAATCTAGACTCAATAACCAGTCTAATTTAATTTACAGTACCGGTACCTTATCAAATAATGCCATATGTTAGACTAGTGGCTGGCAGAAATAAATCAATTTGAGGCCTAACATGCATCCATTTACACCCGTATACTGCTATTTCTATTTTTAGCTCTTCCTCTTGTATGTTTGCATAAACATGACACTAATATTTTAAATGTATAAGCAACTGTCTTGTACTCTTAATGCATAAGTTTGAATAAGTAATACGATGAACACTGAAAAAATGCAAAAAATAAAGTCAAAATATCCTAAACGAGTGGAGGGCTGAGGACACCAGACTGGTTACATGATCTACTCGACTAAATTAAGATTAATTCTGAAATCGTCAATTGCTTACCTGTACATGACATCATCCTTCGAAATATCTCAAAAGGTTGCTTTTTTTCTTCATGACATCGTTGAGAGGATTGCTGCTGTTATAGGGGACCCTTATATATATAATGTGATCTCCAAGAGTGAACAACTCAAAAAGTGACTTCAGTTGAGCTCTATAACTTCTTGGAGAGGATTGTTGCAGCTACAAAAAGGGCCTCTTTGGCACAGGATGAAATTTCCAACTCCCTGTATTAGGACATGATCTTAAGATTTGAAATGGGAGCCAAGAAATTGAAAATCTACATAAAATAATCACAATAATTGTAACGCAATATGTCAAGAACCAAGTTGGCCTACAATGCTATAGCTAAGATTGTAGTGATGCCTAAAATATTCTTCGAGTTCTCACTCGTGTTGTAATGTAAATCCCTGCTTGTCCCTACTACTTTTACTGTTTGGCCCTTCAGTTCCAGATTTTAAAAGGTTCATGCAGCTCATGGCATTAAAGGTTTCATAAAGTTCTGTTGGAAGACCAAATGTAGCTATCGCCTAAGGGGGTGAGATAAGAACCAAACCGTTATTAGCCAAACCCCTAGGATAGAAATCAAATGGTTTTTCCAGTACTGACAGAACAGAAATAAACATGTTGAATCACTATGTAAATACACTTAAATGATCAATTTAACATTAATTGGAGTTACTACAGAATTGCCAAGGAGTGGAGTGGAAAACCCCCAACTCCTCTTTACTCAAGTTATCAATTAAGACCAAACAACATTTTATTGATTCTTTTTCTTTTTTATTCAAATTTTCTGAGTTCTTTATTCAATATATCAAGTATTAAACTACAAGTTGACGTTCAGTTGACATGCTTGCAACTCTTGCAAGTCGTAGTGCCATGGAGAGGCACATTGGTAACAGAATTCCATTCACTTCCAGCGCTGAACATCACACATCTATAAACTGCATGCTAATAATCATATTGATACACATAAAGGCAATAGAATTGGTAGAAGATAAAAAACGAGAAACTTACTCGTCCAATGTCCTAAGGCAATTAAATATAGAGATCAAATTTTTGCAAGTTTCCACGAGGGAACCGCCTGCCACTTGTTCTTTGGAATCAGGGAGACCTTCAAGAGGTGGTTGTTTAGTGGAGAGCAATAGAAAAGCCTGAAAGACAATGTACGAACTCAGTAAGGTTCCCAAACTATTTATGGCCTCTACTAACTAGAGCCAATAGATTACAAGCCGATAGGCATAACATAAGATAACCAATTATTTTAAAACCGAATATGCATGGCAGGAACTTTATCTCTTGGTAATCTTTTTCTTCTTTCTTTTTTATTATTATTTTTTTAATTCTCATAGTGTTGATAAGGAAAACATCTAAATGGTATTCTAGGGGTCGTGGTTATATGAAAGCTCTCCTATTAGCCAAAAGATACAAATAATTAGAAAAAGATATGATATTGCTTAAAAGTGTTGGCAGTAACTGCCAAAGAGATGCATGAAGCTGGAATCTTTCCCAATCCCCAACTATCTCTCCGGCCCCCCAAAAATCCTAGAAGGTTTAAAGCCAGAAGTAGGATTTTCAAAAGGTAGGACCAGTGAACATTTGAAACCAAAAGTTTCCATGGCCTCAAGAAGGTAGACAATGATTAATAAAAAGTGCCCCCTCTCAAATTTCCCAAAAGCTCAAAGTAGAAGTACGGTCATTAAAAAGGCAACCCAAGTTTTTTCCATCAGCTTCACATTAAACACATCGATGAGGGTAAAGAACCGTGGAGGGTGTTTTTTTGTACTCTCTCATTTTGCACTGCAAAGCAATACCCTGGATAATTAAGAGGCACCAAAGCCGGCACATACAAATCTTTATATGATCTTGTTATCACTTTCTTAAAGTTAGTACCAAAGAAATTCAGGAACTGAACAAAAAATTATAGTTATAAATTTATAATGATATATAAACCTTTAAATGATTAGGCATTGCCGCATAAGAAATTGAAATTCGTGAAGAACTTGTCAATTGAACATGGATGACTGTTTCCTAGGAAGAGTAACAACAGCTAGGAAAAAGACCTTGTCACGAAGTATTGATGAAATTTATCTCATGTTACAAAAGAAGGCATTGACACGACAAGAACCGTAAACATTGTAAATAAGGATTTCAAGCATGCAGCAAAGTCAATAAAGCAACCAATAGTAGCATTGCAGTAGGTCGAATACCGTTATATTTATTATAAATGAGACGATAAGTGAATCACCTGAAAACCATGTGCTAACAAAAGCTGGATTGCATGTGCACTAATCTTCTTAGTAATACTTTTTGTACTAGAGCTGTTTGAAATGCACTTCAATACTCCAGAGAATGTTGCATCTACTGCAGGACCGTTAGACCTCCTAGTACGAACAGAAGGCTGCAAAAATTGCAAAATATATAAATAGTTGTGTTGTTTAATATTTGGTAACCGAGACACAGAGCCAGTATGATCACAATTATACTCGGTAATTGTTGCATATAATTTTAAGAAATGTATTAGGCTAGTGTAACCAAATACATCTTAAAACCCCGAATAGAAACAATCAAATAAGTAAATCTGATGGTGCAGATCAAATATATACCTTGGAGATGTATTTCCAGAAAAACTGCACGATTATTTCCAGTTTCCATTTTGAGTCCTTGAAGACCTGCGTGAAAAGAAATTACATCATCATAATACTTTTAACACATTGACAAACTTGAATGATAGAAGATAGTAAGGTGAAAAGGCCTTGAAAAACTTGTAAGAAAATTGACAAAGAAAATCATCCTAACAAAAGAAAATAATGATGATAAAATCATGGGAAGCATGATACTTATTTTTGAGATGTTTCGCGACAAATGAACCTCTAGTATATAAAACATATGTATGACTCAGAATATCATAGAAGGCACACAAGCTGTCATGGTTTTTCTCGTATCCTCCCACTTGCCACTACATTGCTCATGGTACTGATTGATTGCAGAAATTTAGAAAAGCATAAACCAAGAGGATGAATGTAACGTAGTTGGATGGCAACCTGAAGAAATGGCAAAAGAATGTTTTTGTCATAAGTTAGTTCATCTTGAATAATCTCCGCCAGTGGGGTTCTGCATAGAAATTTCACCGAAGCATATTTTTAGAAAGTAATCCTTAAGAAGAGAGAATACGCTACATAGAAAATAAAATAAAGAAATTAGTACCTCACGCCATCAGCCCTGGTAGTATGACCTTGCATATCCGCATACTTTTTTGAGGAATCGAGCTCCATGACCTATACCAGTTCTCCATTCAGAGCAATAATGAAGGGAAAAAAGAAATACTTAGATGACCAAATTTCCAGAATACCTACCATTACCATAAGTTTCAGCGTGGCAGTGGATGTAATCCTTCCAAAGTGAAGTAACGCAGTTGTCAAAGCAGTATCAATAGCTTCAGATTGCTTCACCACAGAAGCCTCTGAACATGGGACAGTGTTATCGTATTCAGCAAGAGATTGACCCAACCCACACAAAATAGCCATACAATCCTTCATTAATCCTTTGTAGTTCATTTTCCTTGAACACTAAAGAAGAGAGGGAGTAATTTCAAATACAAACATAAGCAAAATAGAGACTTCCAGCATGCTAGTTGCTGGTGGCTAGACCAAAAGAAGTTTCAAAGTTAAGTGCAATGCGATAAATGGAGAATCACCCTATGAATGACAACTAATAGTGCTAAAACCAGGTGAAAAGAAAAAAAAAATAGTTGATATCATACCAGAATCATGTTAAGCAAAGACTCCCGTACAAAGATCCAATTCATGCTTTCTGCATACCAATAAACTTCTTAATTACCTAGAACTTTAGGAGGGCATAACTTATGGATATAGTAGGTTACCTTTGTACATCTGATTTCGAGGCCCAAAATCTCCTTCAAGGACACTGACAAGATAATGAAACAATAGCATGTCCCTTAGGACCTGCAACAAATTTGAGCAAGGAGGTTAGAAGCGAGACTAGACAAAAACTAAAACTGATAAAACAACCAACCATCCCTTTTATGTCACTTATATGATAAAAATTAAATGGGCAAAGACAGCATATCATAATTCTTATTACAGGCCCTTCCCTGAACTCACAATAGTGACTTGCACTAGACTCTTTTCGAAGACAAAGCAACATAAATAAGGAGAAAACCTTCGTGTCTGATGCTTGAAAATCCGCAACATCTGATGCTTCTGCAAGGCCTTGCAGAAGTAGATGAAGACCCTGCGAACCACAGAAGCTAGATTGAAGCTGGATATAGTACATGCAGAAAGGATGGATTCCGGAGGAACATAAACTTAATACTTGAACTTCAAGTTACAGTACGGAAGTCAACTGGTTCAACCTAAACTTTCTTTCAAACAGAAAGAAAACTAGCTGACAGTATTTGTAGCAGAGAACGTTGTGCAGTCTAAAGATCATTCAATCAGGAAACAGGCAGTGATATAAGGTGAGTTTGGAAAGTACGACTGACATGGGGGTCAAATAGTCCACCAGTGAGATCATTAGCCGTTGACTTCTCACTATCTGAAATGTCAGTGCCTAGAACAAATGGAGTCCAAGCCTACAAAGGAAGTAGAACAGTTACTACAAAATGGGAAATAAAGCACCACATTTACATGATTTAAGGATTGAAGATGCAGAAAATATAAAGTTTGCAATACCTCCTGAAGCACAACTAGTTCAGGGGACATACTGGAACCTTCTGAATTCGTCATATAAACCCTAGGGAATTGCTGTATAGCAAAACAGGAGAGTCAAACCCACACATGGGCGCACGCATTGAGAGAGAGAGTTGGTTATGTATAAACAGATATATGTAATAGGGATAGCTCTGAATACCCTGTCTAACTCGTTCAAGAGCTGGTAACTTGTTGTAATCAGTTCGAGGGACTTCCCGAACCTCAAGATTTTGAAGACTGCCTCGCACATTTTGCTTCGTGAACGAAATTCCATGTAATTTCAAGGTCGGCTAGTTAGTGAAGATTATTTAGTACAATTCCAATACGCGATTACGAGTAAATAGGAAAAAGAGATTTACAATGTCGGTGGCGCTTTATTTTCGGGCAAAAGTGAAGTCGCACGAACAGCTTCGAGAAAAGCAATTCCTGATTACGAACATATTGATCAATACAACGAGAACGAAATCAAGTAATCTTCTTCCTACAGATACACTAAGCTACCGATGAAACGCAGGATTTCTTTTGTATCAAACACTTTTCAAATTAATCATAACTGAAAGATACACTCCATGGAAAGTATTCATTTCCAACCTAAGACGAACGAGTCCAACCCATTGGAAGAAAATTGATTCCTCTTCTCAGAATTCCCAACGGTTCTCGGAGTCTAAACTAAAAAGAATGAAACTGGAATTCTAAAATAAAAATCGTACTATCATCGTCGGCGTCTCGAGTGTGTTTAGTGGCTTCTGATGCGTCGAGAATGGCCAAGGTATTCTCCTCGATCGCCCCTCCAATGCCGCTGCGAGATTTTTCCATTGTTTCGTCTCCCTCTGATGGAACTTCAACAAAAACGATAGCGAAGTTCAAAAACTTGTTCCAAGAGAGGTAAAAATAGCCTTGCTTGCTTGATTTCCCGCCAAAATTCCAAGTGGGGAACTGAGAAACATCTGGGGCTGTGGAAGAGCGAGTAGAAATGAGAATGAAAAGCAATCCAGGTGGAGAAAACTATTCTAATATGCAGGGGTGAGAAAATATTTATTGCTATTTTGAATTTTTTATTTGATTTTATTTTAATTAGGAAAATGGGCCGTTACAAATACGACGAAAAAATTTAAAGAAATAACAAATTTAGCATCTACAAAATGTCAAATTTACCCTCGTAGCATTGATATACCATTGATATAGTACTGAGATATATATATATCTAATATATACTTGATATACATCTGATTTACAACTGATGTATCATTGATATAACTATGATATCTACTAATATAACTTCTTATATCATTATATTATTTACTATTTATTGATTTACCATTAATACATGTGTAATATATTATTGATATGCCTTTGATATACCACTGATATAATACTGATATAAAATTGATTTACTTCTGATATATTTATGATATCTACCAATATAACTTCTAATATGGTTTGCCACTGATGTACGTATGATATAATTATGATTTCTACTGATATAGATTTTTATGTGGTTATATAATTTACCATTGATTTACCATGTTGATATAACACTTATATATCTGTGATATATACTTGATATGTCTTTAATTTACCACTAATATAATTGTGATATCTACTAATATAACTTGTCATAGATTATATGATTTACCACTAATATAACTTTGATGCATCTATGATACATACTTAATATGTCTCTAATTTATCATTGATATAACCATGATATCTACTAATATCTAACATTGATGCATTTGTGATCTACTGATATCTACTGATGTATATCAGATATTAATTACAAATATATTTAATATTGCCACTGATATACATCAAATGTACATCAGATATATATCAGATAAGATATACATAGGTATATCGTTACAAATATATTGAGTATATAATAAATTAGAGATACATCAAGTGTATATTAGATGTATATCAGAGATTCATCGGATGTACATCAGATGTAGCTCGGAAGTATACCAGAGATACATCGGACGTATATCAGATATACATCTATCGGACATATATCAGATATACATCCATCTGGCGTATATTAGATATACATCCATCTGGCGTTTATGAGATATACATTAGGTCTATATCAGATATCATAAGGGTAAAATTGGAATAATACAAATTCCAAGAATAAAAATTCAAATATTTTGCCATATTTGCAAAATACAAAAGTGGTTGACATTTTTGTAAATAGGTATAAAAGTTTAGCTACCCAATACAATTTCCCTTAGGAAAATTGTCGTTGGTAGTAAAAATGTTTTATGTATTTCAAAATATATTATCAGATATTTATATCAATAGTATATCACACTCATATTAGTAACATATTTAGATATATGTTACATACATATTACACATACCGTCGGTTGGATTGGTCCAACCAAGAAAGGCATGGGAATCTTTCGACATTGCTTGGACCGAGTTAAGTAAAGACCGGCAACCTAGTGATTTACAACTACCCTCACTGCACACTTTCTATATATCTTCTTCTCCTCTCCCTCTTTCTTACAACTAGTTGTTGCATGCTATCGGATCTCGAGCAATGGAAGGTTACAATTTCGAATCTACACTCATTCATTTTGGATATCGAAACGATCTTTAGACAGTGAGTCTCAATCTTTCCTACAACTATAATAAGCTTTGATTTTCGTGTTTGTTTAAATAAAAAAATAGTCAATCTAAATTTTTTATTTAATATTTTGTCTTTTTTTCTATATCATACGAGTCGTCCGATATAAATATAAATATATTACAGATTTGTATTATTGGTGTAAAGTTGTTATTTTAAAATTGGAATTCTATTTTTTTAAACGTCATATTTAATAAAAAAAAACTAAATGTGATTACTATTTTACTATTTTTACTAAATATTTTTTACATATTTGAGATTGTCCCTTTTAATTGTGTGGTGTTATTTATTTTGTTGTGTTGAAATTCAAAATTCAGACCTTATTATAAAGGTAAGAGTTGTACTTATCTGTCTGCTTTTAATTTTCAGTTCAAACATGTAAGAAATATTTCGATGAATTGAATTATGTGCATCTGTACTCATCTCGTTGTATTTAGTTAGTACAAATACGAACATTTTCCACTGAATTTGAAAATATTCAATTTTGCTTTTCCAGGTCATAGGTTTATATAATTTATCTATCTCAATTTGTTTATACCAACATGACGAACTGTATTGGTTAACAACATTTAAAAAATAAGATATAAAACATGATTATAGTTTAGCAACAAAAACATCAACTTATTCCATTGAGGTAAGATATTCAAATCAAAATCACAAAACTAAAAAAAATTAAATAATTAATCTATCAAGATAATACATTTAGAACTAATAAATCAAAACAATTATATTAAGATTAGTGAACTTGGATGTTTGTTCAAATACCTTTCTGAATATCATAAGTACCGCACAAATAATCATTCTAATTTGTGAAGTTATTTTATTAATAAACTATTTAACGGAGACTTGACATAAACACTTTTTTTTTTTAATTTACACAATTAATAAATATTTGCAATGATAAATCTTTGAAGCTACACACACCTATTTTTAAATTCTCAAGATGTGAGGATGGAGATTAATTTTTAGTTAGAGATATTCAATTAAATGTTATGTTTATGTTGGTTCCAAATCCAGTTAATTGTTTAATAACCAATAAAAAATGACAATAACGATTAAAATAAAAAAAAACTCAGTACCATTTTAAAAGACTCAAACAAAACATTTCGAGCGAACATTAAGAAATACGATGAGTACAAGAGCTTAGAGATCAAGTTATAATTAAAAAAAAGCAATATAAACTTAGACACATAAATTTGATACCGTGCAACTATCAATTTGTTTGTTTTTAACATAAATCAAGCTATCAGACATCCATTTATTTTATTTCTCAATATGTTAAAGTGGGGATTCGATATTTTTTCTCTTTTTTGTCGGAGCTAAAGTTTGGCTTTATTTTTCATATGTCGTAGATTGGAACACATATTTGTTATTTGTAATGTAATACGTTTTAGGGAGAAAAAAATAGAATGGTAAAAAAAAAAAAAAAAAAAAGAAAAAAGAATCAACGCAAGTCAGCGGTGATATACTCAAGGGCAGGGATGCCAGCCTGGAAGAGGTTGTAATAAGCCTTCTCCGTCGGATGAATCGCGTCCCAAAACACGTACCTGCCGGCGTCTGGGCACACCGGCGATTTGAAATTACACATCAGCGACATCTCCAGGTACCCGCTCCCGCAGCACCCCACGTCCACTTTATCAAACCCTAAATTCGCCAAAATTATTCCCTTCCGTCGATTCATTCACTGATTCGATCGATTCAAATATATAACAAGATAAGAAGAAAGGAATAAGGCTCTCAGTTCAGTTGAGTTCTCACCGTATTTTCCGACGCCATGGATCATTTCGATGATGCGGCCGTACGTGTCGATGTAGCCGATGAAAGTGGGGGATTTCTGAGAGAGGCGATTCTGTAATGAGAGCAGTTCGGATTGGAGGAGAGCGTTGAAGTCTCTGGCCACGGCGGAGTAGCGGTCGAGGCAGCCGCGGTCTAGGATGGCGTTGCTGGAGTACAACGTGATCACCACCGGCAAGCACCCCATCGGCGCTAGCCCCGGCATCACAAACCTTCTCGCACCTTCGGCCCATAAAGCCTGCCACATCAAAAGCCCACCGTTTTTAATTGGTTCATTTCTAATTTTAAATTTTAAACAAACGGCCAATCTAACTCATTCAGCTTTAAAAATATGTTGCCGAGAACCTTTGCATCTTAAAAACTGATTAATCTTTTTTTAGTACGAGAATTGCATTCATTGTTGGACTATACTACAAAACTGAATTAGAAATTTTTTTGCATGTGATTCAACTTATAAAACATCTAAAATAAGGGGAAAAAATCCAATAATATAAATACTCAAACCATTATGACAAGTTTCAATCAATTAGAAATCATCTAACATAGTTTAAAAGAAAAAAAAATCAATATCAAACACCTACCCATAAAATTTAGAGAGAGAAAAAACATTATAATTCTGACTAGTTAAATGCATTAATTTCGTAGTCTAATTTCAACATACAAAAGGCTTTGGAGGACCCTACAATTTAATGCGACCAATAAATGGTAATAAATAAGAAGGGTGATGGATTTATTTCGACAGGTGGAATTCAAAGTTAAAAACATATAATATAATGCCGTGAGCTGGGACTGGCCAATCATATCGAAATTTGCATCCACCGTAATATATCTATCTACATTATTTATGCAAGACCTACTCAAGCTACCCCTCCTTTATTATTATTATTTTCTACCATTCATCTATTTAGGTTACGTTACAACTCAATTTACTAATTTACTTCTCAAATATGAAAGTGATAACAAAATTTCCGCCTAACAACTATTTTTATTAATCTCGTAACTAATTATAAACTCTGGAATCTACTTCCCTACCATATCCACTAATAAAGATGGAGCCAAAACATTTCTTAATAACGGGTAAGTTCTGAAAAGTCCAGAAGACAAATTAAAGATAAATAGTTTATGTTTGTCGGAAAAAAAAATTATGTATACTTTTTTAATTATAACAAAGTTTTTCTTGCATGTTCTGTCCTTGTTGACAAATAATATTAAAATTTAGGTAACTATTCATTATCTCCTCTCTTTTTTTTGGGCATCTTGAATAATTTGTGGTCGACACGTGTAATGATAATTTTAGTTTGAGTGAACAATATTTTCAAGACTTTTTGATAAAAATAGAAAGAAAAAGGTATATTTAAATAGGCACTATAAATATAAGAATGTGGCCAGCTTGGAAAGTCTTACCCAACAATTTCTATTATCATACCTAGCGAGCTTGATTCCAACTCCCCATGGCCCATGCATTAATTCAACCCATATTTTTATAGTCTCCATTTCATTGTTTTCGACTTTTTTATTTATCATTTCTTTTTTCGTTGAAAATAATTAAAAATAACCATAATAATTTTATCGTGTCAAAAGGTAATGATTCATTTTTAACTATTGTATAACTCATAAAAGAAAAGAAAGTAAAACAGCAAAAATATTTAATAAAGTTTGTAATGATTTATGGTGCATCAAGTGTCATCATACTAAGATATAACAAAAATTTCAGTTGAATTCTAAAAAGAAGAAAAAATTTACGCTTTAGTCAACTTGCACATGCATACATTATTACTCTATATTATATTTTTGAAAAATATAAATCCATATTAAAGTTACATGTTTTATTTTTAGAATATTCATTTTTATCCTGTATTTTTAAATTATTCCATTTTCATCCATGAACTTCTAAAATGCGATTTATTTTAATCTCAAATTTTTTTCTTTTAAAAAAGTACATCATTTGGTTATTACATCTCCAAAATATTATCTAACAATCATTTTGATCCTACCAGTCTTTCTACGCACATCAAATATGATAATACATATAATCGAAACATAGCTCAACCATCTATCAACGGTTACAAACAACATCTAAAATAATTATTTTTTAAAAAGTTTCCAAATTACTAAAGCATACCTTTTTTAAATTTCGTGGTCAAAATGAAACAAACTTAAAAGTTTAGGTAGGAAAATGGAATAATTTAAAGAACTGAACCTCTAAAATGGGATTTAAATCAATTAGATATAAAGTTAATACTTATTTTAAATAATGATAATAAAGAAGAAGGATTAATTTGAAGAAGAACCTGGAAAAATTGGGTGATTTGTTGAATAATGAATTGCTGATAAGCTGAGAGAGTGAAGGTCTTCCTTCGAAGGGGTGAAGTGAAGTAAGTGATGACAAAATCGTTGGTTCCTGCACTGATAAAGAAGACTGTATTTTTTATGTGATTTTTGGTTCTTTGCTTCCCGATTGCAGCCTCCAATCTTTGTTTATATTCTTTGAAATACTCCACTTGTGTTGAAATTGACACAACGTTCTGAACAGATATGGAAGCATATTCAATGTTTAATTTCCCCAAGAATGTGTGTGTCCACTCCCATATGTCAAACCATACAATAATCTAATTGCCAAAAAATAAATTCATCTTGTTTGTAAATAACTATTTTCCTCCTCAACTTATTCTCATTCATTATTAAGATCGTCTGAATCATCTCAGAATTATATAAAGTTTAACCGCATTAAACGATCATTTATAAAAAAATATCAATGTGTGAACACTGTAAATTTTCAGTTTTTTAGAATTTTAAAATTGTTCAAATAAAATTTTAAACTTTTTAGTGAGTAATTGATTAGATCTTTCCGGTGTAAATTTCTAGAAATATTTTTTTTTATTTAAAAACTTATTAGATAAATAAATAGGCTAAGTTTTAACCCCTATCAAATATTTATAAAAGTTTAGGACCAAATTTATAACTTAAGTAAAAGGAAAAGGAAATCGATGGTAAAAAATTTAATTTGAAAATTAAAGATAAAATTGAAAGAAAGGAAAAAAGAAAAGGAGGGAGGGGGTTGAATCCGGTGAGAAGTACGTACCCCCACTTTGGGAGTGAGCGGGTCGAATCCGGAGCCGGCGGAGGCAAAACTGACTCCGGTCATCAGCTCCGGAATGCTAAGCGTCGGGTCCAAATACGGCGGAACATACTCTTTCACTCCCAAGTAAGAAGCTGCCCACCACCACCAACGACAAAAATCAATCCAAACCCCGTCGTCTTAAATCTTAATTCCACTCGGAGATCAACACATTACTAATTTGGATTTGGAATTGGAACTGGAATACATACCTATAAAATCAGTACTGAGGCGGCCATTGGAGAATCTGCCGGTGGGGATTTGGAAGGGGAAATCTCTGCCATAAGGCGGAAAATTGCTCCTGAAGATTGTGGGAACGAAGTTATTGTTTCCGGCGTCGACGGTCGAGTCTCCGAACACCAAAAGTGCCGACACCGACGAGGAGTTCGAAGCCTTCCGGTTCCTCAGAGCTCCGATTCTGGAGAAGAAGAGAGGGAAGTAGAGAAGGAAGATTAGAGAAGAGCGAGAAAAACGATGATTCGGACTCTGGCGATCCATGTCAGTTGAGTTCAGGCTCGGCCGGTTGGGGAAGAAAAGCGCTAATGGCGGACACGGCCTGAACTGGGATTTTTGGACCGGCGAGTTGCAGGTTTTAAAGCGAAATTATTTTTTGTACAGGACGAAAATGCCCTCTTGGGTCGTATCGTTTTGGATTTATTGAAAGTGGTGCCGATGATAACTGTTGGATATTATGTAGCCTGAGAATTTTGTTAGTTGTTGTGATGGTAAAGTGCCAATACAATGGAGTAAACAATCCAACAAAGTTTCTATCACTTAGTTTTATATTTTGTCCCGTCAATTTATTTTTTCGTTCAAAATATTAATATAGGCTTAGTTTAATGAATATTTTGAAATGTTTATAAAATGGCAATGGAAAATTTATAACTTTTAAAATAATATAGATATTTTTAAATAAATGACAAAGTTCAATGATACTTTTTATATAATTTAGTTTGGTTTAACTTGAAAAGATTGAATCATCTCTTTAATATTTTTTAATAAATAAAAATTAAAAAATGAAGGATTGTATGGCCAATTTTGTGCATATAATCATCACCTCATAAATTAATTTGAAGGTATGACTATGTTTAGACCACGATCTAAATCAAACATTTCATGGGTCATGACAATCATTTTACTTCAAAATAGGACTTATCCGTGCTCAATCCATTGCACAAATCTTGCAAATCTATTTTTATTAGTCTTTTTCTTAGGATATTTTTATGTCTTAATCGCTCTAAAAAATAACACGAACCAAAGACAAAGAAGCAACAATGTTATAAAGTTTGGTTAAGCGATCTAAAAATAGAAAAACGAGGGATTGAATGAAAACAAAATTGTATTCATTTGTTTTCGGATATGTGTTTGGTAACATATTTGAAAAATGTATATCAATTTAAAAAACAAACAAATTCGAGATGTTTTGTAATATATGTGTAAGTCATTGGTTACCAAGTAAATATTTAGTTCAATCAAAATACTATTAATTACTTTATTAACATAAATGTTATAAATTTTTGTTAGAATTAGTATTTTATAGTATTACATAATTTATAATATATTATATTTTACATGTTTTCATTTAACACAAATGAAATGAGTTTATAACAATGAAATATAGTATATCAATCAAATGCTTTATCTCTTTAAATATAACTATGCATTTTAAAGTTTTGGATTACAAAATTAAAAATACTAAAACATAAAAAAAAATTGTTTTAAGAAATTACACTATTACAAAATTCGAAAACAGTTTTCGAAAACAATTATGACAAACAAATATTCATTGAATTGAATATGAAAATAAGAAACAGGATCTGAATTCTCTATCGGCCCCTAAAACCCCCCAACGAATTCAAGGAGTTTGTTTATAATATGGTTGTTTCTTGATTTTTATTTCATTTCATACGTGTTAATTTTAAGTTTAAATCAGTTGAATTTGTGCAGGCCGTTTTGGTATAATTAGTTCACCGATTTGTCAAAAATACGTCAATAAAGTAACATTTTTAGTTTTGTATATAGGTGAATAATTTCTTAGAGCATTACTATTTCATTACCATCCCCGCTAATTATCTAGCTCAATTATTTAATTATTTGGGTCTTAATTACCTAATTCATTTTAACCCAATCCAAATCTACGGCCCTAAATTGATATCCATCCTTTCTTTCATACGCCGTCTCAACCGCGAATAGAAATTCCTACCGTTTTCCGTATCTACTACTGTTTCGATATGCATTAATGGGCACCAAATTTGTAAATAAAAACGATGTAGAAAAGATTCTAAGATGTTAACAATGAAAAGATTTACAGACACTAATGCATATACAAGTAATTAGCTTGCTTATGATTCATATTAGCAGTCTCTGTACAATTTTAATCATATAAACGCCGCGCTGTTTCAACATATATAAAATCAGTATATATAATACACATGTATATATACACACTGATTGATTCTTCATCTTATTCCCCCATTTTATTTTTCATTGATCTCCACAGAAAATCAATCTAACCACCTTTTAATGATCTTATTTGCCTTTTCTTCTTCTTCTTTTTTCAATTTTTCCTCCCTCATCAAACCTACATATACGATGTATCTAATAACTTATTCGATTGTTACACCACAACAACAATAAAAAAATTAAAAAAAAAGTATATTATAACCCAAAAAAGTATAGAGAGAGAGAGAGATACCAATGCCAAATTTTGAAATTTAGGGGACATGTCAGAGTTTGGTGTCGAGCTTTCTTTTGGTGGTGTCGGGCGGCGGGAAGCGAATGAACGAAGATCCGTCGCCGTTGAGTACCAAGTTGGGGTCGAAAGTAATGAAATTAGAAGCGGCGTTGTAGTAATCGACAAGTCCGGCGGCGGAATCCGGGTGGGGGCCGGCGGTGGAGTTTTTGAAGTTGATTTCGGATTGGAGGTTGTTGGTGGAGCTGCATTGGCGGGGCTGTGTCTGGAAAAAAACCTTGGAGACGACTAATTCGCCGTCTTTCTCTTCCTCGTTGTTGCCGAGGTGGTACTGGTGCATTACCCAGTTGGTTTTTTCCGGCTTCCTCTGCCGGCCGTAGTTGGTGTACAGGACCAGGATTTTTTTGAAGCCTTTCACGGCGCCGCCGGCCAACACCGGTCTGGTTTTTCCGGTCTTGTGCCACCGTGTCTCGTTGCCTTCCTCGTCGGTGTGGACTTTCCGCCGCTTTCTGGTTCCGGTTGTGTACGCCTTCGATGGTCGGTGAAAGAAGTGCCGGATTTGCCCGTCTTTGCTCACACCTGCCACCCAAAAGCAACCATTTTTTTTCTTATACAATTCTCTTATTTTTCTTCGTAAAATAATTGGCGCCTAATCGGTCCATACTAAATCTTGTTTTCACCATTTCACAGTTAAGAGATTATGCTACTAAAAATAATGAATTATTGTAAGACAATTTTTGGTAGAAAAATAACTGAGTGCCATGCATCAAATTAGCTAAATGCATTAACAAAAATTTGTAGATTTAAATCTCATTTCAGTTCTGAATTTTTATCGTTTAAGTATTTAGAAGATGATTAAAAGACATTTTTGTTCATCTAATATAGTTCTAATATATGGCTAGGTTGGCGAGTTGGATTGTTCCCTTTGTTAGAATAAGGTCAAGATAATTATAAGAATTAAGATATTATATATATAATTTTACCATTCGGAAATTAAAATAGTTATTATGAAAGCTCATAAATTTAAAAGTTCAAAGATAAACATTTTGAGAGTGAACTTACAAGAATATTTTTATATAAGACTATAATGTGTGCTCAACCGAAATAGCTTCACTGTTTTATTATTATTTTCTGAAAGAGCTTCACTGTTTTATTGTTTATTATAAAAAAAGGAAAATTATTTTAAACAGTTAACTTTAAAAAAATAAACACTACTTTTTCATTAAAAAAAAAACAATTGTTTTCAAAACCGTGATATTAAGAACAGAAACATGGCCAAACAGTTCGCAAGAGACTATGAACATATACACACACACATACGACTCAAAAGCAAAACATGGTTATGTGTTTCTTTCAAATTATCTTCTTTTTCCAAATAGAGACATAGCTTCTGCAGGACAGAGATTTGATACCATACACGACTCAACTTTCAATAATTAATCACACAGCGTAATTAAAAACTTTTTAAAAATAAATAAATTCAACACTGAATTTCAATTTGCACGAGCTAATTTAAGATTTAAATTATCCGATCCTCCATGAAATCCAAAAAGCAACCAAACACAACCCTGCACCAACTTTTTGAAACTAAATATACGCTGTAGTCTCTATTATTTGGGGAGTTGTATATCCAAAATAGTTTCAGTTTAGCCTTTTATGTTTTAATATCTTTACATTTAGACTCTTGTCATTGGTAAAGGTTAATATTTATTGATGATAAACTTACCATAATTAGTAAACTAGTGTTAGAGAAAAATAAAATTTGAAATTTCTACCAATTTCTTAGAAATTTGGAAAAAGAATTAGGAATTATTTTCTCTTCTAGATGACCTTTTCCCTCTAAATTATTTTTCGATTCACTAAGCAACTAATTTTAATATTAACCAACAGTGAGGGATTAAATTGAAAGACGCTGATATATAACCAACTAAATTGAAATTTAAAAAATAATATTGGCAAAATTAAAAAATACGGATTCAGATTAAAATATTATTATCCATTTCAAAAACTCTGCAATTTCCGGACTTTGAGAAGAAACCCTTCCAAAAAATTATATATATACATACATAAATAGCATACCCTTAAATAAATATGTATTTTTAATTTTTAATTTTTACAAAAATAGCATAATTTAAATGACACTCGAACTTAAATGTATTGTGAAACATACCAAAAAGGTCACACCTATATTACCTTTGAAAAATTTAAAAAGAAAAAAAGAAAAAAAAAAGTACTGGAGTGAAATTTGTGTAGAAAGAGGCTTCAATCGTTCCGTTGACATCACCCGTTAATATAGAAGCTCAAATTCAATATTTGTTTCGATTTGATACCTATCCAGTTAATATATAAGATCAGGAAGAACAAATTTAAGCAATGTTTTAGTAGAATAGCCAGTTGATCAAGATATATATCTTGAATTGATGGAATAAAAAATGGAGTAATAACCTGGAAGTTTCTGAGGGTGAGTATAGCAAATCCCATTCTCCCCTTCAAGAGTAGGGATAAACTCGTCAATTAAGGGATGGAGTTTTCCAGCATCAGACATTGCCTTCGCCTCCAAGTGCTCAAGAATCTCCTGATCCGTTGGATCAAATTTCACACCCGCAGGCAGCCCAGGCAAATTATGAATCCCACCCTTCAAAATTGATCCCCCATTAATGATGATAATAATAATAATAATAATAATAATAATAATAATAATAATAATAATAATAACAATTACCATTCTAATTCTAGACTAGAGAGGAAAAGTACCTGATCCTGCAACTCAATCTGATGACCGCACGATGGGCATCGGAGGGCTGTGGGTTGCGGATGATGGGGTTTTGGGACGATGGAGGATTTGGGTAACTCAATTGGGGCAGACGACTCGTCGTCCGACCCACTGCACCAAGTCATGATCTCTTTCTGTGTGGTTCGGGTTTACGTTTAATTTATTATTGGAAGCCAATTCCCACTCCAACATAAGAACAAAAAGGACCATATGATTTGGTAGAGAGAGAGAGAAAGTAAAATAAAATAAAATAAAAGAGACTAGACAGAGAGAGAGAGAGAGAGATTAAAAAGCAAAATCAAGATCGAGTTGTTGCTTCCCTTCCACTACCTCGTTCGGATGTCGGGGAAGGAATTATATCTAATTTTCCCAATTATTTTCTTTTTAAAAGAATTATTTGTTGCTTCCAAGATGTGAAGTGGTGCAGTGGCAGTGCCCCCCTTGGCGTTGGGCTTGGATTAAGAGAGAGATTAGGTTAGATGTAAAAGGAGGAAAGGAAAAAGAGTTTTCCACAAATAGGAAAAAAGTTTGCTTCGACGTCAAGTTTCAAAATGCTTGCGTATCTACACATGTATATGTGACACCATCAAATTATATAATTAAATAAAAAAAAACACATAATATTTTTTGTTAAAAGAATTAAAAGTTTAAATGCTGGAAAAGGAGAAAGAGAATAGAGATGCATGGGCAAGAGTGGGGATGGGGCAAAATGGGATTCTTGAGTTGGTTCAGTGGACGTTTCAGTTTCACCATATCTTTTAAAAAGAGAGAGAAAATGGGTGATTTTTAATTTGTTTTGGTTTTAAGAAGAAGCAGAGGAGAAGAGGCAGCTGTAGTGTCAAAATTGGAAGCTGGAGTGAGATTAAAGCTTTCTAAGATTGAATATACAAAAACAAATTAAAAGGGAAAAATACGTAGCAGCAGACCAAACAAAGACTGCGAAAAAATTATAAAAAAAAAAAAAGAAAAAATTTTACCTCCTCCAACCTGTAATTGTATATTCCTACTTAATCTCTTCCTTTACGTCCACTTCTCACCAGAAGCAAGGTATCCTCACTCTCTCTCTCTCTCTCTCTCTCTCTCTCTCTCTCTCTCTCTCTCTCTCAGGAATTTGTAATTTTGGGAGCAGCTTTTTTTTTTTCCTCCTCCTTTGGTTGCTGAGAGAAAACTCTCTCTCTTTCTCTATTTGGATTTCTTTTTCAGGGGAAAAAAATGGGGGGTGACTAAAATGGATTAATAATAAGAGGAAGAATATTGGGATTTCGTGAAAGGGGGTTTCAGTTTCACCCATGTTAATGGCTTGTTCAAGTTGCAGAGAGAGAGAGAGAGAGAGAGAGAGAGAGAGAGAGAGAGAGAGAGAGAGGTTATTAATAAGATGCCTAAAATTAATGCCTTAGCTTAGGCTACACGAATTCAGTTTTTGGCATCTTTATCTATTTGGGAAATTGCTCCCTGTGGCCGTTCCCACCCTCCCACTTTCAACTCTCGCCTCTCACCTCTCCTTCTTAATGTTAAAATCACATCATTTAATTTAATATCGTCCCAATTGAATTGTGAACGTGAACATACTTCATCAATAATTAACATATATCTCAAATTAAGAGTCAGTAAATTCGATCTCCCACTCCTACTTGTTGTACTAAAAAAATCATTATAATTGCATTTACAATATTTACCTTTCCGATCACGACCGAAAATTTGATAATTATTTATTTCTTTAAACAAAAGAAGATATCTAGCTCTCTTCTATATTTTTCGATTGTCAAAGATGTAATGGTAATCATAGTTAGGACGTATGTATTATTATTATTTTTAGTTCAACATATGTAAGAGGTAAGGATTGAATCTTTTATCTCAAAAGAGAAATAATAGGTACCTTATCAATTGAATTATGCTCGAATTGGCTGGATATAAACATGACTTAATAATATTTGTAAAAATAATTATTACATAAAGTTTTAAACTACAAGAACCTCAAAAGTTCATGGTAAATGATAATAAAAAAAAATCCAAAGTTTTTGCCACTTCGTTATCTTTGGGGACGAATTTAATTATTTTAATTTTTAATGTCGTAAAGTACTCATTTTGGTCGTTGGAATTTAAAAAGACAATTGATATATATGTCAATCGCTATTATTTTGTCATTTAATACATGTCTATCTAACATTTGTCTTATGATCATCATGTGATTTTAATACATACTAATGTTAACATAATACACCTATTGAAAGTACTAGCGTGGATGTGGCTGCATGTGAATATTTCTCTGCAGCCATGTTACCATTATATGTAGCCGTCAACGTCTGTAATCTTCTCCAACAAGCCAAGCAACAAGAAGCGTAAGCATTAAGCTTCAGGAAATTTACTAAATATATATTTTTAAAAAATAATAGTTTTTCCCCTATCGAATTATACCAGCTTGTCAAAATGAAGAGAGAAAAAAAAATCCAAATCATTGATACAAATTCAAAATTAATAAAATATATTTAAGCTGGTTTCATTTAAGAATGATTTATTATTACTTTAGTTCAATTATATCATTTTTTTTCTCAAATTGATACTTCGATTCAGTATTATTTTGATTAGAAAAATGAAATTAACTTCGTCATAAGTTAAATAATGGTTGGTTGATATAAATTATGATTGACTAAATAATTAAAAGCATTATGCAGCGCTTAATTTTGAGGGACTGAAGCATTGAAATTGAGATTTTTTTTTTTTTATGACGGCCGAATTCTAGTATTTACATGCTAGCTAATACATAGACATAAATTACATATAACACAAAACTATTATTTATAAATAGTTAATGACTTATGATTATACGCTGTAAAAAAAATGACTTATGAATATACATTATGAATTTTTTTAGTAAAAATTAGATTAAGGATGAATCATAAAAGATTGTTATACAACTTGTTTTAATGCATTGGATGAAGATTAAATGTTACACAATTTTACATATATTATGATAATTTGAAGCTTATACTTTATCTATCCCAGTACCTGATACTTGATATTTTTATAAAAATAATGTCAAGAAATATTATGAGTAAAATATACCAAGTTTAATTTATTTGATGAAGTGAGGTTAAGAAGCAACGTTAGTTGAATCGATCGATTGGATCAAACCAATCAAGATGGACTACCTAACCACATCAAATTCAAGTCGAGCTAATATATACCTGAGGAGACTTTCCTTTCTATAAATAAGAGGTTGAGATATTTGATATGCGAAATACATTTTCACAACTCTCAAAATTTCAAATTTCCAAATCTCCCTCCCATATTTATAATTTTGTATATTCTAAAATCCCCTATTTTTATTGGAAAAAAATCGTAAACATCAGCACATTTATATCATATATGAAATTTTTGTTATTCACAACAATAGCTAGGCAATGGAAGACTTTTGGTTCCTCCATTATTTTACAACTTTCTCAAAAAGAGAAGAAAAGAATTATGTTGAAATTGTAGCCATACTCTCTTGAAAATGACTATCTATAGGGTGACTTCAGTCAACTAAGGGTTGATTTTATTTCACTTTCATTTATTATATATAAAATTTTCCAGTATTGGTGTAGCAATTTACAACATTGTCTTATTTTACTTGTTTTTTCCTCCCTTGTTAACTTTTATTTGTTGACTAGGGTATTGTATTTTAAGGCTGAGGTACCATATGACAATCCATCACAGTATAAATAAAATGACATTAATTATTTATTTATGTATGATATGTTGGTTAGAGTCTAAAAATAAAATAAATGTAGGCTCCGACAAAAGTAGATAATATATCGATATTTGTATGTAATGAGTTTCTAGCCCGTGATATAGAACTCCAAATTTAGTTATGAAAAATTTTAACTTTTAGATGTTGAGAAATGTGACGTGATAAATTTGGTTTATTTTATGGTTTTACTTATGATGAATCTCATTTATTTAACTATACGTGAACAATATAAAAGATATAACATTTTATAAGTTTTAAGGCTCGAAAATTTATTTAAAAGAATCAATCTAATGTCATGGTAAATTCATAGATGGGAACACAAGAAGGGCAAAGGATGGAAAATGCTAAAATGAAGTGGCCATGACAACTATTTGATTAGGAAAATATATTCACTAAGGTCGGGTGGAGTTATAAATTTTCTCAAAAAGAAGTAAAGAGATAGAAGAATCTGAGGAAAACTACAAAATGTAAGGTAATTTTTTATATAGACATTTCTAATTATGACAAATTAAGAAAACGACACTTCTCCCCTTTGCAACAGATTGAGATAATAAACATTATGACCTGCGCGAGTTTAGCTTAACAGTAATTGACATCGATCTCTGGCCAAGAGGATTCAATAACACGTCAGTCCAAACACGCTATAATATTGAGATATATTTAGAGATAATAAATTATCAAGTCGCGTCTTTTTTAATGAATTTAAAAATGGGCATATTAGGTATAATAAAAGCACAAAACATTAGTGATAAGCTCCAGATTTTTTTAGTTAAAAACTATAATTTGGCTATTTGAAATTATTTCTTAATAAAATATTGAAATCCATCTTGGGCTCAGAAATCATACTCGGACCAAGTCCAAATGGCCCATACAGGTAAAGCCCACTAGCCAATTGAGAGATTTATTGGGGGTAGGGCAATTCAAAATTTGAAATCTACACAAAAAAAAAAAAAAAAGTAATTCCATTTAAATCTCAGATATGAATGGGAAGAATTGATTTTGTACAGAAAATAGTACAATATATATTGAATTCAAATTTAACATTAAAAACATGATTCCCTTTTCAGTAGGCAACACAAGTGAACCATTAATTGTTAGCCAAGTTGAACTGACATTTGAACCAGAAGGGTATTTATTTTTTCATTTTTCCTTTTTAAGAATAATTTTAAATTTTCTGCATTTGAAAATCAAAATTAACTGCATTTTCAAGAGTATACATACTTGAAATTATATACTAATTTACTGAAAACAAGATAATGTAAGATAAAAAATAGTTATTTGTAATACCAAAATAAACGCTTTAAAAGTTCATTTTTTTGTCCCGATCCATGGTCTGAATAAGTCGCACATACACTCAAGTACATGTTTCATGCTAGTTAGTCCAAAGAGAATTGATAGATTCCTTATGGAGAGTGATTCATCCTTCTCGAATACAATACACAAATTTTTGTTATATTACACCCTCCTATTGTAGTTGTTCTTTCCTTATTCCTTAGCCCGACTATTCTTAGTTGGGTTGTAACTGCTATCTTATTAAGTTAAGTCATTATAGCTATTTATAATCTACGAGCCATTCTTAATGAGTATTTACGGTCAATTCATTTGAGATATGAGCAAAACTCGAACCAAAATGATTTGAATTTAAATGAATATTTTATTTCAAAGAGAAGAGTCCTCTTTTCTCTTCTATTAAACGAGTTATTATGCAATTTATATAAACACTTTTTTTTTTTTAAGTTGAACGACGTAGGATTTTTCAACTTCCAATTTGTTTGGTCAAGTATATGTACTTATTGAATTGTTTTCAAATTCGTAAATATAATTTAATATATTAGCGTAAAAGCATAAATCCCACATTCCAAGACCAGAGAGTTTTTTATTTGTTTTTTTTTTCTTTTTTAACGAGGAGCATAGAAAACAGAGCTGGCTGCGGCCAATCAATGGGAGGTTTGAAATGTTAATTATGGTAACTTTTTTTTTTTTTACAGGAACCCGTTGTGGTAAATTGGTAAATTCCCCTTTCGATTAAAGGTAGAGCGGCGTGGTGTGACCGTGTGAGGGTACAATCCATGTCAATTGTCAGCAGCATTTATTGAGGTGCTTTTAATTTTATTTATTAATGCAAAATTAATTCAGTATGGGTTTTCTTATCTCGAAAATTTATTATAATATGATTTTTGTATTTACTAATATCTTTTGAACTTTGAATATCATTTTGTTCTTGTTACGAATTCCGAGAACAGAGTACAAATCAAGTAAATTATTTATTAAACTTGTCATATTCTAATTAATAATCAGCAAATTTAGATTAAAAGCTTAAACAAGTATATTCTTTTATTTTTCAAACAATCTTGAAACAAAAAAATTAATTATATTCCTTTTAAATTATTTTTTTCCAAACCAGATAGATAATTTTAATTCATTTTTCGAATTACAAATCAAGACATCTAAAATTATTTCTTTTATTTTTTTAACATTACTGTGCATCAAGCTTTGAGTTCATGACTTTTCTAACTCTCTTCATTAACTAATCAAACAGAATGTAATGAAGGGGTTCATTGCACACGTAAAAAAGGAAGAATAACCGCAGTGAATAATATGTGAGTCAAATGATATAAAATTTAATGGTTGAGTTTAGATAAGACATGTATTACTATACTTAAATGATAGAAAATCCCATCAATATAATCTATTTATTGAATTTTAAGAATTTGTTTAAATTTAAATTTTTTTGAAATATCTATTTTAGTTTAAACCTAACTATTTTGGTGCTAATAATTTTTTTTATTGCAACGAGAATTTGAACTTTCAGTTATCAATTACTAATGTCTTAAGCAGTAGATACACTCCAACTGACATTTTCTTTATTTTTATTATTTTATTCTTGAGTGTTTAACAAAGAGACAACATGATTTTTAAATATCAATTAACCATTCAAGCCATAAAATTTTTCGAGGTATATATTTGATCCGGAAATTGCATAATACCAACTAAAATAGTCACTTTTCTCTAATTAAAATATGAAAATAAATATTTTAAACCTCAATTAACCATTCAAGTCACAAAATTTATTGGGTAGATATTTGATTCCTGGAAATTGCATAATAACAACTAAAATAGTCACTTTTCTCTAATTTAAAGACTAAAATACATATGGACTAAATATATGTTTTAATATCTAATATTTTGATTTTTTTCAATTTAATTCTCATTGTTTGAAAAGTTTCAATTTTGTCTCTTTACCATAGGATGATGAAAATTTAAAGATAGGACCTTCCACTCTAATACCATCTTAAGAATGAACGACCCACCCCTCAACCCAAAAACTTAAGCTGATGAGTTTGGTAAGTTTAATTCATTTATATGAATTCTAGTACTAAGTATTATGTCACGAAAATCTATCAAATTGATTTTAACAATGAAAGGCTAAATCAAAATATTAAAATATAATGGGCTATATCAAAACTTTTTAAACTACGAATCACTGTATCAGTGGACAATTAAATCGAAAAAGAAAACATAAAAATATAGGGCCTAAAACATATATTCGAGATAAATACTTCAAACTTTAGAAAAAGTAAAATTAATTTAATCAATTTTTGTCACGTATATTAAGAAAACAAAAATCTGATACTAAAAGAAAGAGAAAAAAAGAGAAAAAAGGCATTAATTGAAGATGCGATGGCCGATGAGCGATGGGCGTACGGGCAGCGGCGTAGTGCAGACGCAGCAGCAGCAGACCAGAGGGAGATTCTACATTTGGATTCCCCAAACCAATTGTCTACCTCTAATCTTAATTCTTTAACTATTATTTCCAAAACCATTTGTTTCTTTTTTTTTTCGGCTTTCAAAATAATTACCAAAAAGCTCCGATTGAAAGAAACTTGAAGCAGGCGTCGGGTCAGGGATAGAATTCAATGCCCAAAACAAAAACAAAAACAAAAACAATAACAATAACAATAAAACAAGACAATGCCTTTATTATCATTACTCCAAGATGTGGATTTTCGAATGGTAATTGAAAACAAATAGAAATAAATAACCCAACCTACTGCCACTCGCAGCTGCAACCAACTCTGCAAATTGCAGGTTTTCTTCACTTTAATGCTTCTGCCCCACCGGCACCAACTCTGTTCCGTCGCCATTTTTTTAACAGCTCAACGAAATTTCCAGACCACCGTACCCCGAAACCAGGGCCACACCAGAACCAGAGCATGAACCCATGTAAATTTTTCTATTATTTTAAATATTTGTTGGCTGAATAACTGCGATTAAATTAACTTATCTACTTTTGTCGATATTGATATTTTTGATGTCATTGATCAAAACAGACATGGTCCAGAGCCCACGAGAGCAGGCATCACATGGAATTAATTGATGAAGATTCTCTTTTGGATCTTCTCACAATTCTTAAATCAAAACTAGAATTTCCTGCTCTAGACTGTAGAGTTTCTGAACAAAAAGAAAACCACCATTTTCTTCGGTATGTAAAATTTCACTACAGTGATGTTAGATAAAGAGAAGGAACACCAATCGGCATCAGCAAAGCAAACAAATTTACATACACATCGCTCTCAACTATTGCTATTTCTGGCATCTTCTCAGAGTCCTCCGCCATGGAAATCTTCTTCCCTTTTTGTTTCACCTGAATTTCTTTTCCATTTAAAGAAAAACCAAACCAGCGGGAATATGGGGAGTTGAAAAACTTGAGAAATTTTGTATGGACTGGAAGATTTTTCAATGCGATCAAACTGTGATTTACTGTTCTTCTATGCTACACTTCCCTGATCTGAAGCATCTTCGTAATAGTAAGGAGTTAACTTCCCATCTTTAGTGAAGGTTTTTAACTGGTTCTCTGCACCAACTTCTTGCAGCATTTTTACTACTTTTCTCATTGATGGGCGGTTGATGGGGAGAGGGCTGGTGCACACCAGCCCAATTTGGAGGACTCTGCATATTTCTTCCTTGAAACAACTCTCCAATTTCGAGTCTATAACCTTGTCAATCCCGTCTTGATCTAATGTGAAGCATACCCATTTCACCAAGTCTTTCTCCCCAAACTCAGGATCGATTGGGAGCCTCCCGGTGACTAGCTCGAGGATGACCACGCCGAAACTGTATATGTCGCTCTTCTCGTTTACTCGGAGTGTATAAGCATACTCTGCAAGAAGTTCAAAAAGAGGACTTGTTAGAAAATGATGCTTAAAGAATGGGAATGAACAACTAAAGCATTTCAACTAATCTTAGGAACTGGGTTTCTGGAAACAAAATGATCCGATCTCATAGTAATGAATTAGCTTGGTAGTCAGAACAAGTTCAATATCAAGAAAATTGATGACTGAATAACTAATTTTGTTAACTAACCAGGGGCGATGTAACCACAAGATCCTGCAATGACAGACATGGATTTAGGCCCCTTCCCAGATGAATCGATGACCTTAGCTACACCGAAATCAGCCAACCGCGCCCCAAAATCTCCATCCAACAAGATATTGTTAGACTTGACATCTCGGTGTACAATCGGAGGGACACAGTCGTGGTGAAGGTAAGAAAGCCCTTCTGCAGCATCCAAAGCTATCTTAAACCTTGTAGGCCAATCTAACAGTCCTTTCTTACTACTGTGAAGCAGATCTCCCAAGCTTCCATTAGACATATATTCATATACCAAAAGCTTGTAGTCTCTGGTAATACAGCAACACCATAACTTCACAATGTTCTTGTGCCTAATCTTACCCAGAGTATCGATTTCTGCTTCGAAGCCGTCGTCTTGAACTTGACCCTTCTCAACATCGCCTTTTTCGCCTTCTTTCCTCATCCCTCCAAACAGCTTCTTCACGGCCACAGCTTCCCCATTGTTGAGAACAACCTTGTAAACTTTACCAGAAGATCCACTGCCTATGATGTTGTCTTCATCAAGGCAATCCAAGATCTCATATTCACTGAAATCCAACTTGTGGAAGGACATCCGTGTCCACTTTCCCTTCTCCATTTCTTTCTTCGCCATCCTAAACTTTCTGTATTTGAGGTAAAACCATACAACGCCGACGATAAACACGATACCAGCTAGGAAGAAGATCGATCGCAGCAACCAGAGATAGCCTTCACTTTTTGCTTCACCTTTACTGTTGCACAAACTTTCAAAATTTCCACATATACCTGGATTTCCCAAAAAGCTATTTCTGTAGTTTTCTTTGGCTAAAAACGGAGGGAGATCACCTGATAAGTGATTGTTTGATAAATTGAGCACATTGAGTTTCAAATTCTGAAACCCAAGCGGGATGTCCCCAGAAAACAGATTTCCGGACAGATCAAGGTAATTAAGAACGGGCAAGTTCCCAATTTCTTCAGGGATTTCACCGGTAAATTCGTTGTCGGCTAAGTTGAGTTCGTTGAGATTCTTCCAGGACTTGATTCCACTGGGAAGTTCACCAGAGAGTTCATTATTTCGAAGATTCAAACTCGAAAGGTGTCTGAGATTCACAAGACTCCCTGGTAACGATCCGTCGAGTTTGTTATCAGTCGCTAAAAACTTCACAAGATTATTCAACTGCCCCAGGTCTGCCGGAATAGTTCCGGTGAAGTTGTTCTTAGAGATAATGAAAATCGAAAGGTTCCTCGCAGTGGCAATTGTATCAGAAATCTTTCCAGAGAACGAGTTACTCACCAGCTCCAGCAGATACACATGTGGTAGCCCCCAAAATCCGGCCGGTACCTCGCCGGATAACCGATTGTAACCCAACCTCACCCGAGTCAGACTCTCGCACTCACCTAGACCCGACGGAAGTAGCCCGGAAAACTGGTTGTTAATCATCAGTAGCTCCTCCAACTCTCCCTTCTCGCACAAATACTCCGGGATTTCGCCTGAAAACTGGTTGTCTGAAACGTCGATCCATCTTAACGGCGAGTTCTTTCCAAGATTTCTCGGTAACTCGCCGGTAAGCCGGTTACTGAACAGCCTGAGTTCGTACAATCCCGGCGAATTCGCAATGCTTCCAGGTAACTTTCCCTCGAACTTGTTCTCGTAGAGATTGAGACTCTCGAGCGGCAACTGACACAACTCTTCCGGAATCGGCCCAGTCAACCCGTTCATCGACGCGTCAAACAGTCGCAATGAGGTGAGATTCGAAAAACCCGGCGGCAACTCTCCAGTTAACGAGTTATTATACAACTCAATCTGAACCACGTTTACCAACTCAGTGAGCGACCTCGGAATCGGACCGTAGAGATTATTAAGCGCCAAGTCCAAATCGGTGAGTCGTTTTAACCGACCAAGAGAGTGCGGAATTTCGCCCACCAAATTACATTGCGTCAACCAAAGCACCTCAAGATTCGTCAAATTCCCGAGCTCCGGCGGGATCCGACTCGGCGTATACGGATTGTAAGAGAGGTTCAGCATTTTCAGAGACGTAATGTTGCCGAGAAACGCCGGCACCGGCCCATCAAGAAGATTGTAAACAAGAGACAGAACCTCCAGCTTCGGAAACCGAGCGAAACTCGCCGGAATGTCGCCGGAAAAGTTATTGCCCGTCAAATCCAGATACCGGAGGTTGGGTAGATCGGCGAGAGAGCTCGGAAGAGCGCCGGTGAGGAGATTCTGAGCGAGGTCGATGTGGTGGAGACTGGTACACTCAGAGATAGCAGAGGGAAGAGTCATGTTAATGGAGTTGTTGAAGAGGGAAAGAAAGGAGAGATTGCGGAGGCGGCAAATGAGGGAGGGAAATGGGCCGGCGACGTTGGTGTTGGAGAGGTCGAGGGAGTAAACGGCGCCGGTATTAGGGTCGCAGGAGACGCCGAACCAGGCGCAGGGAGAATCGTCGCGATCGTTCCATGATCGGAGGGCGGAGTCGGGATCGTCGAGGGAGAGCTTAATGGTATGGAGGTAGAGGCCCTCCTGAGTCAGAGAGAGCGAGAGAAGGCTAGGGTTCGCGAGGAAGACGAAGAAGAAGAGTGTAATAAGCATGATTCTGCTTCCGCTTCTGGTTCTGCTTTCTGCTTCCCTGTGGAAGGAGAGAGTAGAGAGCGCAGATTTTGAGCGTGAATTTAAGAGAGAGAGAAAAAAGGGGCAACAAAGGATTTTGGTTGTTATGATGGAGGGATGAAGGCGTGATAGGGAGGTGGAGGAGAGGATGAGATTTGTCTCAGAGCCTGACCAGAACCACACCCAGAGACAGCTGCCATCAGAGAGAGCACGAACAATTTCTTTTTTTTTTTTGTTTTTTTTTTGGGAATCGGTTAAATTTTAAAAATTACAAAATATGCATAACAAATTACAAAATGAAAGCGAGAGATAGAATCATAAATCATACTAATTGTTGTCTCTTATCCATTATGCTCTATATTATTTATTCTAACTTATATTTTTTTCTTAGAGAATTTTGATGAATTGAGTTAAAGTTATGCTAGTTGTAAAAATACAGTATTGTTTTTTGCCCAGGTAAAGATAGCAAATTACAAATTTATGAGGCAGAGAAAATAAAACCAAGATGTTTCTTTTTTTTTTCCTTTTACATAATAGTAGTTGATTGAAAAAATATATAAAATTGTAAGCGAAGTTCGAATCTTTGTTGTACTACAAAATATATAAATACAAAATCTAAGTTTATATTAATATTAGGAAACATCATGGACTATAAATGTTACTAAGAAAAGTAAAACTTAACTGTATTAAATTGGTTAAGATATATACATTTAATTTAGATAATGGATCTTATAAATGGTCTCTTTAAGGTTTTCTTCTCTGGGATCATATTTATATATATATTTTTTTATTTATTTTATATTAATCAAACTATGTAAATTACTGATTATATTGTGGTGGCCTCTTCCAATAATTTATCGTTAACTTTGGAGACCGGGTCGTGGATGTGGATCACATGAGGAAGTATCGACAAGTGACTATGGATACGATCGGACGGCTGATGTTGGTTTGAAGTGACCGCTTACTGGATAGTTGACTGCTTAAAGTCTCTCTCTCTCACAAACATCGAGTATGCAATTTCATGTGTCGCCTCATACTTTTCAAGTATTTAAATCTCATCATATCCTCATTTATTCTCACTTCCCATGCGTCTTTTTCCTTTCTCTGCTTTTTCTTTTTCCTTCTATTTTTTTTCATACTACCTTTATTTTGTTTATTTTTTTAATTTACGCTCTCCCATCTTTCTAAATCTTTTTTAGTATAATATGTAGGATTGGGAATTCGAACTCATGACTTTTGGTCAGAAATAGATGTCTTAACCGCTTGAACTATGTTCGATTTGACATATTTCTAAATTTTTTAAAGACGTGTTTGGTTCGTAATCCATAATCTTTTTTCTTCTTTTGAAATTGAGTAAATATCTATTTGAAAATTTTGTTTTCAAAAATTATTTTAAGACCTTGTGAGTCGAAATTTTGAAATGTTTTTATATTTTAAATTTAAAACTATAAAATGAATAAAAAATAAAATTTTGATAAATATATTATTTCATATTATAAATTAATTTTATTCATTGTTGAAATAAAAATGTGAAATAATAACCCTACAAAATTATAAATAAAACATCAATTAATATTGTTTTAGATTGAACTAAATACTTAGTTGGTTACTAACATTAATTTGCATATTTATTACTAAACATCTTAAAACAATTTTTTAAATTAACATTCAATTTTCAAATATGCTCAAATAGCTACTCTACACCTATCTGAAAATACTGAAAAGAACGCTCTATTTCATTGAATTACTTGTTTTCATATCAGCCATCAAACTCATTCTAACTTATTGCCATTTTTTTCCTAAATATTCCGTTTTTTTTTATTTTGAAAAGTAGGTTTACAATATCAAATATTTACAATCCATTTGGTACAGATTTGTTTTGAATATCACATCATTGATTTCTCTTTCAAAAAAATTAACATTTTTAAAACATGAAGAAAAGTATTGAACTTTTTCGAACTCCAATCTCTCGGGGGCAAATTAATTAAATCACTATTTTAAATTCAACTAATTGTGTTCGATGTCCATGGAACATTGTGTTCGTCTCAAATTTTTAGAGAACTTCTCTTAATTCGCAATCAATCAATATCAACTATATTACTTGTTATTTGTAGCTAGCGATGTGGAGAAAATCAATGAATCATTCTTTTATGAGTGCCACTGTCGAGTTCCAACCCAATACAGGTAAATATCAAATATAATTGATATGTATTCTTCCTCTTTTTATTTAATACAAGTAAATGTTTGATTTTACTCTTTATTTTCCATCTTTACAATTGTTAGGTAAGAAACAACCTTCTTTATTTTCCATTATGAGCATCTTGCCACAAACATTAAGGAATTATTATATTTTTAATCTTAGCATGCTTCGAGTTAAAGGCATTGTGAAAGGCATTTTGAAGATAGAGAGAAAAACACATAATTACCCATTATATATGTGTGGTAATTATTACGTTTTGAGGGTAACTTAAAGGTCTTGCTTAATATTAATTATCAATAGGTAGCCATATATATAGGCCATACAACAGTAATGAGAAATTAGTTACTTTAACTAATATCTAACTAAGTAACTAATCCTAATACTCCCCCTCAAGATGGAAGGAGAAGATTTGATACACCCATCTTCGATAACAAATGAGAAAAAGAAGGAGTAGAAACAGCCTTAGTAAAAATGTCAGCAAGTTGAAGATCCGAACGCACAGGGAGCAGTTTAATCAACCCAGCTGATACTTTGTCTCGTACGAAATGGCAATCCAACTCAATATGTTTGGTCCTCTCATGAAACATAGGATTAGTGGCAATGTGAATGTCAGCCTCATTGTCACAAAACAAAAGAGCTGGGGAAGAAGAAGAAACCTGGAAGTCAGCCAAAAGATGATTCAGCCAAACAAGTTCGCCGGTAGTAGCTGCAAGTGCACGATATTCAGCCTCAGCAGAGGACTGAGAGACGGTGTTCTGTTTCTTGGCCTTCCATGATACAAGGGAGTCACTTAAGAAAATACAGAAACCAGTAGTGGACTTACGGGAATCTAAGCATGAAGCCCAATCGGTGTCCGAAAAAGCTCGAAGCTGAAAGGAGGAAGAACACTTCAACATAATGCCTTGACCCGGCGAAGCCTTGAGATACCGAAGTAAATAATGAACTGCATCAAGATGAGACTGACGAGGTTGAGACACAAATTGACTGAGTTTGTGTACTGCAAAGGTGATATCCGGCCCTGAAACCGTAAGGTAGAGAAGTCTACCAATGAGACGCCTATAGACAGTAGCATCAGGCAATAAAGAACCAGCAGTAGCACTCAACTTAACATGAGGATCCATGGGCAAAACAGAGGGTTTGCAAGCTAAAAAACCAGTGTCTTCAAGTAATTGTAAAGTATATTTCCGTTGGGACAAGAAAATTCCAGCAGAGGACCTTGCTAACTCCAAGCCCAAAAAATATCTCAAATGACCTAAGTCTTTCAACTTAAAAACAGTATGTAGATGAGTCTTTAAAGCATCAATAACAGAAGAAGATGCACCGGTTATGATGATGTCATCTACATAGACCAAAAGAGCGACAAAGGAAGAACCACTGCCCCGAACAAATAACGAATAATCAGATTTAGCTTGTTTGAAACCCATAAGCAATAAGGTATGAGAAAACTTATCAAACCACTGCCTCGAAGCCTGTTTAAGCCCATAAATCGATTTGTGAAGGCGACATACCAGACGCTCGCCCTTAGTTGCTGTGACATTATGCTTATATCCTAATGGGAGATCCATATACACCTCTTCGAAAAGATCACCATTAAGAAAAGCGTTATTCACATCAAGTTGGACTAAAGGCCAATTTAAAGAGACAGCGATAGTAAGTAACACCTTGACAGTAACAAGTTTTGCAACAGGTGAAAAGGTCTCTATATAATCGATACCTTCTTGTTGGGTATAACCTTTAGCAACCAACCGGGCCTTATATCTTTCAATAGTTCCATCAGACCGGTGTTTAATTTTGTAGACCCACTTACATCCAATAGAATGTTGTCCGGATGGTAAAGGAACAACAACCCATGTTTGATTGGCTTCCATGGCTTGTAATTCTTCATGCATAGCAGTACGCCAATGAGCAAACGGGACAGCCTGGTGATAAAACTAAGGTTCAAAGTCAGTAGAAATATTCAGAATAAATTGTCTATAGGAAGGAGACAATTTCTCATAAGATAAAAACTTCTGTAAAGGATATCGAGTCTTGATATCTGGTAAGACTGTGGAATGAAGAAGACTACAATGATAGTCTTTAAGATAGGTGGGTGGCCGGGAAACACGTTGAGACTTGCGAATAGGGGCAATAGCAGATGAAGAAACAATAACATCATTGGCAGTTGAGGTATCAGTAGGAGTAACAAAGGTTGTAAGACTCTCATCCACAACAGAATCAGTATGAACTACATCTGGGACAAATTCATCCATAAAAACATGTGAAGCAGCTGTGAAACAATATTTTGATCAACATTAGTAGTGCGGCCCGAAGAATCTGTAAGAGAAATAGCAGGTATACCAGAAAAATCAAAAGCCTTTGGTAAAACACAATCTGGAAATGGATCAACAGAATCATCCTTTAATGGAATTGAACTGAAAGGAAACATATCTTCATGAAAGATAATGTCCCGTGAAACAAAAAACCTCTTGTTTTCAATATCAAATAATCGATACCCCTTAACACCTGGTGGATATCCAACAAAAACAGACGGAATGACCCTTGGATGAAACTTGGACCGATGAGATGGAATGATTGATGCAAAACATAAACAGCCAAAAGTACGCAGCATAGAATAATCAGCTTCTTTGCCATATAACCGAGAAAACGGTGTGTGCCAATCAATAATGGAAGAAGGAGTGCGATTGATCAAATAACAACAAGCAGTTAGAATGCAATCCCCCCAGAACGTAATAGGCATATGTGACTGAAAATACAATGATCGAGCAACATTAAGTAAATGTTGGTGTTTCCGTTCTACAACTGAATTCTGCTCAGGTCTTTCGACACATGAATATTGGTGAAGAACACCCTTTGAAAGAAAAAAAATCAGTGAATGATAATTCTGGAGCATTATCAGATCTGAACTACTTTATAGTTTTCTCAAATTGTGTTTCCACATACTTGAAAAATTAAGGAATTATTCTTAAGACATCAGATTTTTGGCGCATCATGAAAACCCATGTAAATCGAGAATAATCATCCACAAGGGTAAGAAAATACCGATAGCCATTATAAGTAGGAGACCGATAGAGACCCCATGTATCACAATGCAAAAGATCAAAAGAACTCTCAGCAAGTTTATTATGAGACACAAAAGACAATCAACGTTGTTTGGCCAAAGGACATACAAGACAACGATCGTGAGAAGACATACATGAATCCAAATGTAAAACATCTTTTAAAACAGTAAGATGTTTAGAGGAAGGGTGTCCAAGACGTTGATGCCAAATACGATGATTAGGCAAGTGGGCAGTACATACAGTTTTGGTGATAGGAGTCGATGCAGCAGAAAATAAGTAGAGACATTGCCAAGAACTACCCTTGCCAATCGTCCTCAAAGAGTACTTGTCCTGAATGAAACAAGAATCACCAAAAAAATTAACCAGTAGAGAAGAATCTCTTGTTAAGGCACTGACTGAAACCAGGTTAAAGCGAAATTGGGGAACAAATAAGATATTCTGTAGAATAATCTGATCGGTCAACTGTACATCTCCAATAAACTCAACAGAAACTCGAGAATGATCAGGCAAAGATACATGAACTTCAGATACTGGTTTCATACTAGAAAATAATTCTCGAGAATAACATACGTGAGTGGAAGCCCCAGAATCAATAACCCACTGATGTAGAGAACTACCATGAATATTCAGAGAATGAAAACAAGTACCTGCAACATGGGATGTACCAGACTCAGACTCTGAACCAGTCTTGACTTTGGCAAGATGAGACTGAAGAATTGCTAATAATCCCTAACATTGATCAGCATTGATATGTGATAAAGAATCTGGAATAGCAGCCGTATTCTTAGAAGTAGCATCAGCAGATTTGGCTGGAGCAGGTGATGGATGTGTACCTCGAGCATTGGAATTGCGGTATCCCGGAGGATACCCGTGGAGTTTATAGCAACGATCCACAGTGTGGCCTAAAAGGTCGCAATGAGTACACATCGATTTTTCTTTTCGCTTGCCCTGATTTGACAGAGAACGATTCGAAGAAGTCGACGAATTTGACAAATTCGAGGAATTCGAATTCTGAGTGCCGCGGACCATGAAGGCTGTAGACGAAGCAGAAGAATTAGCAGGAGAGATATGCGAAATAGCTCTTTGCTGAACTTCTTGAGCAATTAAAGTAAAGGCACGATTGATCGTCGGAGGAGGTTCCATAAGGAGTAGCCGAGCACGAATTTGGCTGAAAGAATCGTTCAAGCCCATGAGGAAACACATCACGTACTCAGTCTGAAAATATTCAACAAGAGACTTGACACCTCCACAAGTGCAGCGACCGCAAGAACAATTAGGACGATATGCAGCAAGTTCAGTCCATAATGTCTTCAATTTCGTAAAATAGGCACTTACAGATAACTGATCTTGAACTAATGTAGATAAATCACGGCGGAGCTGAAAAATTCGAGGTCGATTTTGTCGTTGAAATCGTTCTTGTAGATCTAACCAAATTTCTCTTGCAGAATCGGCGAACAGGACACTAGCCGATATCTCTTTCGAAAGAGAGTTCAAGATCCATGCAATGACGACGTTGTTGCAAATGATCCAAGAATTGAGATGTTCATCATCGGGACGTGGAATTGATCCATCAACGAAGCCGAATTTGTTTTTCACAGTTAGGGCTATCTTCATCGATCTGCTCCAGGTAGTGTAATTTTCATCATTAAGCAAATCTGAAACTAGAACAAGGCTAGTGCTGTCAGAATGATGAAGAAAGTAAGGATTGATATACCGTTCAAAGGATGTTTGAACAAAAGATGGAGAAGAAAGATTCGCTGTAGGATTGACGAAGTCCTCTTCAGCCATGGCAGAAGCAAGACGGCGAGAAAATCAAGAAAATTTCTTGAAAAAGTAACCGCCAGACTCTCAGAAAAAAAAAAGTAAAAAAATCCTCTGATACCATATTACGTTCTGAGAGTAACTTAAAGATATTGCTTAATATTAATTATCAACAGGTAGCCATATATATAGGCCATACAACAGTAATGAGAAATTAGTTACTTTAACTAATATCTAACTAAGTAACTACTCCTAATAGTAATTTTCATGATGAATAATGAGAACGAAAATTGTGCCTCACTACCTTTTTCAACGCCTGTTTCTTTACTCTTCCGTAAAATAATTTTTCACAGTCATTTTAAATAAACTAATTATCTAATAATAATCAATCTCTGTCTACGAAAAGTGAAAACAATTCGTGTATTAAACTTTCCAAAGAGCTCCAAGAAATTGTTATTTGGTCTGAAACAAAAGTTATATATTAATTAAATACGGTATCAATCACATGCTGCTCCCTTGTATCTGTTTGTCCAGAGTTTCAAAAATTAATAAAGACAAAACGGAAAACATAAAACATTATCAACAAACTTGTATAATTATATCTTAAAACATAAAGATGTTAAAATAATTACTCATCCATTCGTTACCGACAAATTTCAAAATTCAGAGTATCAATATATCAAACTTCTAATTATTAGGTGTATCCATAATTTTGTCTAATCTTATTTCGACTACACATGTAGCTTAATTTAATTAAAAAAAAAACAATATAAAAATAAATTTCTTCACGAATATTTAAAGAAAAACCTGTAATTTTTTATATTGTTCCTTTTAACCGGGTTTATTTTGATACATGTACTCTCAATTTGTTTCTTTTAACCATGGTACTTTTATCTAGGGATGTTTTTCTCCATATATTATAATTTTTATCTTAATTATTTATTTCAATCTCAATTTTAGCGTCACATTCTACTCATTAATTTATCTGAAATGTAGCTTTAGAACTTTGTATTCAAAGGTTTCTACTATATATAAAATTTGGGTTATAATTTTACAATCAATGGCCAAATTTATCACTTTTTGAAAGTATAATAACCAAAAATAGACGTTATGAGCGTATAAATACTAAAATGAACAAAAGTTTAAAAAATATGAAATATATGAATTAAAATAAATCAAAGTTCAAAAGTAAAAGAATCGAAACAATATTTAAACATATTATTATATATGAAAAAACAATATCGAATGTATAATTTTAAAGGGTAAAATACTATTTTGGTCATTTTACTTTCAGTTTTTGTTCATTTTAGTATCTGCAACCTTCAAAACCATTTTAGCAATTTCCTTTCAATTTTGGTTCACTTTAGTCCATGTATTTTTAAAATGTTCGTTTTGGTGTATGTACTTTTAAAAAATAACAATTTTGGTCCCTTCATTTTACTTTTAATTTAATTTTTTTATCACAATTTTAAAACGACAATATATGCAATATATTTTTTTAATGTAACTAGAACTTTATATTAAAACATTTCTACTCTAGGTCAAATTGGTGCTAAAATTTTTGTAAATAAATATTAAAATGATGATTTTTAAAAATATATAGAAATAAAAATATAAACTTTAAAAATATAGCGATAAAAATAAATATTTTCAAAATATTGATATTAAATAAATGAAAGTTAAAGTAAAAAAAAAAGTTACACTGCTAAAATACTATAAGTGCTAGTGTTACACATTTGCGATAAATAAAAAAAATATCAGAGAGAATCTGAAACAAAAGATTCGGAGAAGGTACGGAAAAGTAAGACGTAGGAAAACATTTTAAAATTTACACATTTTCCAACGAAAAAATAAAAAAGGAAGTAAAGGCTGTCAGATCATTCCATATTTTTACAATTTCTAGCCATTTTGTTATAATTAAGAAAAGATTTCCATCAAAACCAATCCAATTTCCAACCCTTCGTTATTCGATATCCCTTGGAAATTTGACTGCCTTCTTTCATCTTTCTTCCCTCTTTTGACCGCCTGCCACACCTCACCCACCCTCTAAAATTTAACTCTTAAACTATTAATGGTATTTATTTTAAATAATTGTAAGTTTGAACTTTAAATTCCTATTCTAAGCGTATTGTTGAGTAAAATTTCAAAACTGAGAATTAATCAGTAAATTACATAAAATTCAATTAATACAGCACTCAAAACTAAGCTATAAACGTGATGAAGTTCAACGTGAAAATGTTAAAATCATGCGAAGAACCCTTGTTTAAGGCAAATAATAATAATAATAATAATAGCAGAGAAGAGAAATCAGTGTCCTTTTTGTGAAGGACAAAAAAAGTATTGAAAAGATGCCTTAGTTCTAAACTTTTATGTATATCCTCCAAGTCCAACGCTTGTAATTAAAATTATTTTTAGAAAGATTAGACGAATGTCATGCTCTGTAGGAAACGGTGCACGCCAAAACAAAACAATCTTTTTCATTTTTCTCAAAAAAACACAAAACAATATTTTTCATTTAGAAAAAAAAAAGAGCTTCACTCCTGTCATTTCTGTCTACATATTAAATAAACAAAATTTGGAAATTTATAAATCTAGTTTATGCTAAATTTAAATTTGCATTAAAAGTGAAATGGGATCCACATTAACTAATTAAACAAACCCATGTGATATTGTTGCTCTTTCAAATATAATGTGCCCAACCACACACTAGAGCGACCTCCAAGGGAAGAGAAAAAAGTGACACAAGATTTCATTATTCCTTTATATTTATTTTGGAATTTTGGGTTAAATTAGGATAGATTTTAAATTTGGTTCTTTTACTAAACTCTAAATCACACCACACTGAAACTGCTCCTACCAGTCAAATAAATAAATAACACTAAACGACTACCATACTTATTCAAATAATAATAAAAAAACCTACGTGAAAGGTATTATCAATATGAGTAGAGAATAAATTGAAATTAAATCCAATCTGAACTAAATTTAAACTTTGTGTCAATCACAAGAATAAATTTATAATTTAACCTTATTTTTATATTCAAATGACCCGTTGGTTAAAAATAAGGTTCATATGACATTCCAACCTTCTCATTCTCATATTCATATATTTTTTTTTTCTTGATAAAAAATGACACATTCTACTAAAGAACCAAGAACTTCAAATCTAATATATTTTTAAAGTGGAGATACTCAATAGGATGACCATCATGATGGCCACGTATATTTCAAGATGTTTATAATGGATATGTAATTAAGCATCCTAAATGGCAATGGAGACTGAAGTAAGTAGATTTGATACCAATGAGATGTGGTTTTGGGTTTTCGAAGAATGTCATCTCCCCAGTGAATAACATGTATACAGAATAAAATATCGTCGGTCGAGATGGGTGGAGCTAAATCTTGGAACTAGGGTGGGTTGGGATCAAGCTGGGATGCATCGGGATAAAGAGAGATGAAAACAGGTAAGGTGGAGAGTTGCATGCCAGAATGGTTGAGGAGGCAGTGTCGCGGCACTGTCCTGGTGGAACATGCACGGACTTTTACAATCTGTAGTGGATGGCGTTGTATCGACGCTATATGTTCCCAATTTTCATGTTTTTAGGTTTAGAGTCGATTTGAGGGTGCTTGTATCCAATCTCATTACAGTGGAACCCGCATTTGATAAAGACTAGACGTAGTCTATAAATTGTTGGGTTAAACCAATATAAATTTGTTGTGTTATTTATTGCTTTCCCTAGATTTCTCTTTGTTTATTGGCTTAGATAACTAGATAGAACTGCGGAAGGAGAAATTATTTGTAGCACCTAATTTCCCAAACACATGCTTTAATCTCTTTTTCTCTTTTATAGTTTAATAGATATGGGGTAGGATCGAAGTACCAACATTTGAGATGGTAAATAGATATTTTATCCACTAAGCTATAATCAAATTAGTAAACATATTTTTCTAAATATATATATATATATATAGTAAACATATCATAATCTACTAATTTTGCCTTTTTGAGTAATAATAATTTAGCTTAGTACAAAAACGGGATAATATATTCATATATATTCAAACATTACCAATATTATTTCCTCTCTAATTAAATTGATATATTTACTTATTGAGTTATCTTCTAATTTTCAAACCTACAGGATTATGTTGAAGTTTAATTCCTATTTTGGTCGGTTCTACTTGCAATTTTTGTCTACTTTAGTCTATATATCTATGTATTTTCAGCCTTTTTTTCGCTTTCAAAAGGCAACCATTATACCCATTGCTATACTTTTAAATGTTGGCCTTTTGGCTGTATTGTCAAAACTATAATACAAATTATAAATGAAAAAAAAAAGTCTTTTAAAACAAAGCTACCGTAATCTTTCAAAAACTTATTAAACGTAGCATTGTGCTGAAACTATCATGAAAAATAGATAGAAACAAGAAAATAAATTAGTCCAAATAGTTAGATTTTAAAAATAGATGGAACAAACTAGACATTTAAAAGGACAGAGACTAAAACAAAAATTTGAAAAAGTGAATAAAAGTTAACACGAAAAATACTTGGCTCTTTAATGATAAATGATTAAATATTGTTCTCGCCACAGTTCATTCATTTTTATAAAAAGTCTCTACATCCACACTTCTCTTTCAGTTGTCAAACATTTAAGGATAGTAAGAAGGAGATTAATGTGAAAAAAATAAAGAGTTCGGAGGGAATGAGTTAAAAAAAAAAGAGTCACCATCTTTGTCCTCGTCTCTTTCACTTTCTCATGCATATTCCACGTTATCCACCTTCAATTTTCTTCCCCAACTTGTCTATTTACTCTTTCTAAACCATCCAATTTCTATTTATCTACCACCTAAGTTACCATAAAAAAAAAACTTTTAATTTTACGTCTAATAAAATGTCTCCGTTTTGATTGGTTAATTTAATATTCTAAGTAGTTGCATGTGTTGGCGGCTTAAAACATTTGAAATATAAAATTAACGCATATTTTAACCTTTTTAAAGGGTAGAAATTAAATCAATATACCTCTAAATTTAGGGGTTAAACTATGAGCCATCCAACATCCCTTTAGCGTGTTATGAAGCAGAAGCACTCAATAAAAACTCTGTAAAAAAATATATATTTATGGTAAAACTTCTAGTAAAAAAAATGTACGAAAAAATGCGAAGGGTGTCGGTATTGAAATAAAAAAAGGATTTATATTTTGAATTTGATTTTGATGGGTTACCAGACAATGAGAGACATGGACATGAATTTGTTTGTTTGAGAAAAGTCTGTACTGTTTAAGGCTAAGCAGCAAACACGAAGCTTCACTGTTTTAATTTAGACCAAATTAGATGATGTGTGGATATTTTCATGCCATTATGCCTCGCCTCACATCCCCAAGACGTACTCATTTTCTATACTTTATATTTTAATACCGAACATCAAAGTTTACATAACAAATTAATTGTTTCAATTTGAACCTTAAATTTTAAAAAGAGAATTACTAGTATCTTAACTCGTTAGGATAAGGCCTAAATGAGATTTTAAAGGCATAGTTTAAAGTCATATAACTTTAGAACTTTTTGTATTTAATAAATTAAACAGAAATATTGACTGATCCACTAACCTTCCTTTAATTTTTTTTTTTTTTTCAAGGAACCTGTTTATGAATTTAATAATCAGTTAGAACCACTGAAATTCAACATATAAAGATGACTTCACATTCATACATTATTTATAATAGAGATGTGACTAACAGTGGTCCAAACAGAACAAAGACTTAAACTTGGCCTTCCCTTGGCTTCTTTAATGATGTTCAGAGTACTTCGTATCACTTAAATATATGACAAAAAGGAAAAGAAAAGGAATGTAAAATTTTTTAGATCTTAGAGGCATAAAACTGTAGATAGAAAGGCATGAGTGGAAGGGCTACCATGGGCCAAGATCTGTGGGGTCAATGGAGGTGTTTGTTTTCAAACTTTGAGGCAGAAAAATGGGCCAAATTCATTATAATAAGGTTGATTAATCTGAAAAATGGTACAGTAAAGGCAGTGGTGGCTCCAACCCATTTGAGTCTGTTCCTTCCCACAATCATGATTGTCCTCTTGTGCTTCATCTATTTTCTTTCTTCCATTCCCACTATCTCCCACTTTCCAACCATTTCCCTCATTCTTTTCCTCTGTTTTGAGATTGGTTTTCATTTTTAATTTGTTCGTATGGTCATATGGGTGAGCTTTGTTGAGTTTTGTGGAGCCCAATTTATTAAGAAGACTCGTTTCAAGGCTGTTTTCGAAGCTCGTATAGAAGGAAATGGAGAAATCCAGCAAATGATTATGGGGTGTCGTGGCGCTAAGAAGCTTTTTTTTTTTCCCTTTAAATGTGAGATGCTCTTATTTATAAAATCCAGCAAATGATTATGGGGTGAGTTATAAGATATATGTTAATAAATTAGTTAATAATATTTAATTAGTTTACAAATCTATTACCAACTTTTTAGAATTGAGATTCAATTTCTAAATATACTACCAACACATGATTAAAAACACTAAAAAATGTGGAATACAATTCTATTTTTCATTAATTCGATAAAATGTGGCTCTTGAATTGTAAAGTAATATTCTTTAAAAGGGTAAAAATGTGATTAAAAAAAAAATCTTTTAGCAGAGTTGGACATTTCATGAGAGTGGATTCAGGTCTGTACTGTGTAGCATCAGCCAACCAGCAGAGGGATTTACCTGCAGAGTGTGTCTTTTAAAAAACCAAAAACTGGTTCAAATTCAGCTAAAACTGAGGGTTATGAAAATGGGCATACAACAAAAAGATATGTTTGTTGATTGTGGAGGAGGGTTTTTTCTTTTTCTATGATTGTATGAAATGGATGTGTATAAAGAACAGGTCATCATAACCACTTTTGGAGTTGCCAAATGCCAACCAGTCCTTAAATTGAGGGAAAAGTGCTAAATGAAAGCAACCAACAAACTCATTGCTAATAAAAGCCTTATCAGAAAGGGCAACTGACATCAAAAAAAAAAAAAAAAAAAAGGTTTGGAGGCTGAGGCTGTCAATTATTACCATTCAAAATAGAGAGTGTGAGAGAGAGAAGAAAAGAAGAGTGTCCAAATAAATATTTTAACATTCCAATAGTCATTGAGACAACACATCATCACACTCCACACACCATCTCTATAAGGGATGTTGTGAGATGAAATTTTGGCACATAATCACTCAAAACCCAGAACAGTGAATTATTGCAAGTGGTAATATTGTCGAGAATTGCACCCAAAAGAAAAAAAGAAAGAAAGAAAAAAAAGATCTTGGGGTGTTCCTTGTAAGGGAAAGGCACATGACTGCATAATTAGGGCCTCCCACTCCCACTCCCACTCAGCCCCTGTTGCAACCACCAAACACTAATGGCTAATTTGTTGTGGTGGTCAACTTGGCAATGTTCATAACATGTTCTAAGAAAATGACCAATGCCAATCAAATCCACAGATCATGTTAAGTGAATTATGATACCAATTATTCCATGTGTAATAATTTGACAAACTGATACATGGTTCAAAATTTAATTTCCTTTCCTCCCTAAAATGGATAAACTAGAGCTACCTAACCATTTGGGACCAGGTTCCTTATTTTGCTTGTTCATAAATTATTCCCCCAACCCACCCAAAAGAGAGAAAATTAATCATCTTGATTAAGATTTCTTCATCATCATCATCTTGATAGACCTTGTAGGTTCAAATCATAATAACTATAGGCTTACATATTAAATATCTCATAAATTTTCTAATGCATTGATATTGTAGAGTAGGATAAAAAAATGGTCCTAATGCTAATAGAATTAGTTGAAAGGCACATAGCTAGCTCAAAAGCTCATAATTATCCAAAAAGACCTTTAATTTTTCATACTTGTGTGTATTATATTCCCTTGAGTACAGTTTAGAATGTAGGGTTCACAGATCACATGGTAATTTGGTCGTGAGCCTATCTGTGTTAACCCAGAAAGTTATCGTGTAATTAATGGACATGGCGTATGGTGGGATTTCATTTCCAAAGTTCACAAAACTCTATCTATGGATCTTTAAATCAATAGGTTATCCTTTGTTGTTTTTTGCAAAGCCAACTGATTAAAGACCATTAAGACAATTAACTTAATCCAGGGTAGCATCAATCATTCTAATGTCAGCCACTTCTAAAATATGTAGCACGTCCCAGTTACCTTAACTTCTTCAAAATGCTATGGGTTTACATTGAAAGTCAGCCTATATGAAGACATAGAAGTTCATAAAATGCATAAAGCCTTCAACCCATGGAAAAAAGTAAACTGTAATCAACAAAATTATATGATAAATCCTAGCATTGTTTGATAAGTTCTACTACTACAATTAATTCATTAAATGGGGTGAAAGAAGACATAAAAGAGACAGAAAGAAGTTCGAAGTTACTTTAGTGCATCGTGCATGAGAAGATATACAGGCAATGACAATAGTTCAAAAAAGAATACCCCAGATCATGGTTTAAAAAAAAAGACTAATAATACGTACTATGCATGGCGAGTGAAGGTGGTATTTCTGTCTGGATGTAAGGATATGAATGGAACAAGAGAAATCATCCCAATTGGTATGCCAATATTCCCTTTGGCTTCCCGTAGACACTATGATTACAAAGAAAAAACCATTAAGATCAAGACTGATAATGTTGTTGAGCTGGTGAAAAGTTGAGAAAATAGAAATTAAGAGAAAGAGTAGGGCAAAACTTGTCTTTGTCTAGGGAGGAAAAAATTCAAAGTGCAGCTGCATAAAAAGAAATATGTGCTCATGAAATGAAATTTTGAATAAATATCATAGACCCAAGAGATCAACTCATCAACTCAAGTTGCAACAACTTCAGAGCATCACAAGTTTTTCTTTGATCACAAAAACAATTAACCACAGTACTCCACAATTCTCTCTGTGGAATACATCCATTAATTACCATCTCATCCAGAATTCTATAGGTTTTTTGGAGATCTCTTTTTTTACAGAAGCATTTTAATAAACCATCAAAAGTATCAACAGTGATACTAATACCACGTGTCTGCACACTAAGATACAACTGAAATGCACGACTTGAATCGTTGATAGTGCAGAGACCGTCGATTACTCTGTTATGAGTCCTGACATGAAGGCTCCATGTTACTCTATTGGGCGTGATCCCACCAAGGACCATTTCATCCAAGAAGTTTGCAGCTTCTTGGAATCTGCTAGTATCACAGAGGCCATTTACTATTTTCCCATACAACCCGGCGTCTGGTTTCAAACCTTGAAGTTTCATCCTGTCGAGAATCTCTAAAGCTTCATTCAGTTTTCCTTCTTTACAAAGTCCATTAATCAATGTACTATAACTGATCATGTTCGGCCTCAATCGTTTTTGGACCATCAGCTCCAAGAGGTCTCTAGCTCGTGAAGAATGACCAGCCTTGCAAAATCCATCCATTAGGGAACTGTAAGTAAACACATTAGGTTCAATACCCTTGCCCATCATATCTTCAAGTAATCCCACGGCTTCGTCTACATTGTTCAACTGACACAAACCATGTATCAGTGAAGTATAGGTGACAACAGATGGTGAACAACCTTTGGTCTCCATCTCTTGCAATAATTCCTTTGCTTCAACAATCTTTCCCAATTTACATAACCCATTGATCAGAGTTCCATATGTATATGAATCAGGCTCACACCCATGATTAGACATTTCGCGTAAGATGTGCATTGCTTTATCCATGGTTCCACTATTCTTGCAAAAGGCTTTGATTAGAACATTGAGAGAAGCTACAGTAGGTGGAAAACCCATTTTTCTCATATATCTATAAAACCTTAGAGCCAATTTTAATTGATTTTCTTCAACAAGAATAGCAAACACTGTAATGTAAGATTTCTCTGTAGGCTTGCATTGGAAATCCTCCATTTTGTGGAAAATTCGAATGGAATCCAATGGCTTATGGACACGACCATATGCCCTACAAATAGTGAGAAATATATCCTCGGTTACATCAAACTTCTCTTCATTCATCCTATCAAGAAGTGTTTCTGCTGACCTGAACTGGTTTGCAGAAACTAACTTACTAATCATGAGCCTAAAAGTATTGAGATCATGCTTAAAACCGTTGGCATACTCAGATGTTGCAGAGTCAAATATGAGAAGTGCCTTGTTTATGTCTCGTTCCGCTTGGATTAGCTGTTCAACATGTGAAGGTGTGACTGTTTTTGCCCATTTAAACATTGCCTTACTGCCCATCGTTCCTCTCTTTCTTAAAGCATCAAACTTTCCAACTTCTGATTGAACCTGGAGCATATGAATCTTTTTAATACTTTCAAGTCCATAGTTTCCTAATGCAAAAAAATTAACCGTAGTTCAAATAAACTCAAGTTTACAATTCACAAAAAACAATGTCAAACAAATACATCAAACCAATGATAATGGTTTTATTGTTTTAGATGATACAACACCCACTGTTAACCACACTATATATAATTCTAAAGCATTCCACAACAAATCGAGTTTCTTAACAATTAATGAAAGAAGTTGTCGCTACTAAGAGTAAAATACATGGGGAAATTTGGTAAATAAAATAGCTAAACAAAAGAGGGATAAATGTCTTTAGTTCTCATACTAACTGGATAGAAACTCACATTTTTTTAACAATAGAGAATGTATGTTTTGCTGACTTTAAACCGGACTGCCTTTTGTTTTGTTTGTTCTAAAAAATAAAATTTAATTTAATCCTTCCATCCTGACTGCCTGTATCTCACATTAGCTGCAGAAAACTACCCGACGTTTCACAGATGACTGATGAGTGAGTCAACCTGTTTTAGTTTTCATTTCTATAGAACCCTTTCTAATAGAGAAACTGATGAGTTAGCTCCACTTCTTCCATAATCGTCTCCCATTCTTTTTCTCTAAGCATTGGGATTGTTTCATCCCACAAAAATGTTAGTTATTTTCTTGGCTCGTTGCACTTGGGAGGATTGACCCCTTTAAATTCATTCAGATGCATCTAATTTTGTTCTTTGAAGGCTTGTTTCTGGGCTTGCTTTGTTATGCTATTGTTCCTGCTTCTAATACTTGCTTTGTTCATCTGCCACTATACTAAAGAAAAAAACTTAAGCTAGGTAAATTATTTTTACATATATTCTCACTAATGTTGTGTAAAATTTTGACTTCGTAGCATATTGATTCATCAATTTCTTATTCCATGCACCTTTCCCAAAACTTTGTCATTGCAATACAACCCCTGAATAGCAGTCGGAGTAGGGAATGGTCCAAAACGGTCACACGCAAACAAGTATCAGAATTGATTTTCTTCTTCCGTAGTACAAGTGAACAAATTCTGAAAAAAATAAAATTTGCCAAACATTTTTCATCAGTTATGTCCTACTGCCCACGCACCAGGCTTCTGCAAATCAAAGAGGGGGGACGTACCTGTCGCCGGAGTGCAGGCTAGTTAGCTTCGGTAGACGGGAGAGGTAGAATGGAAGAATCTGCAGGGGAACGACTGAAACTGTGGAGCAGGTAGACGTAGAAAAACTGCAGAATCAGCGTTTGGTATGGTAGGGCTGCAACAGGAGGGGGATGGCAAATCTCAATGGAGGCTAAAAATGTCATTTCAATTTAATCATGTTCAAGGATTCGGGGGAATTCGAATTCATATCCGTGACCTGTTCGAGAGAGATGTCGATTATCACTAATGACGTGTTCTTTAAGATCGGGCCGCATGGAAAAATAGATATTTTAGAGTTTAAGTTGCTTTATTATTACCCTAATTCGGATAAGACATCTTGTTTATAATCTAGAGGTTGAAAGTTTAATTTATGAGATGAGTAATGTTACGACTAATTAGGTTATCTTAATTCTTATTGGAAGTGTTGAGATTGATCTATAATAAATTTGATGAAATTGTATTTAGTATTTTGATGGAAAATTTGAAGAAAAATTAAATCAATTAGATATATCACATCATCAATTATTTTAACAATATTTTTCTTATTACAACAAAATTACCATAATTTATGATTTAATATATATTCGAGTATAACCCATAAGAATAGGAATTGAACTTTCAACCTCTTGGATCTTAATTGGAAATATATATTAATTATCGCTTGCTTTGCCATTTAACAAATATTTTAAGATTGGATAAAGAAAATAAATACAATTTAAAAGCATTTACATAAATAGTATAAAATAAACATGTGGTCTAAAACCTTTTTAGCAATGTTGAAAATTTAAAAATTAGTGCAGTCTAAAGTAAACTAAAACCCAAACTTATGTTAGTATAAAATATATTGAAAAGGTCACGTTTATATTACAGAAAAAAAAAAAGTTAAGAGTTGTAACCTTCTAAAATTTAATATTAAATTTATAAAAGTCATTTATGTTGTTTTTTTAGAACAAGTGTTAGTTCGTAGCATCTAATAAATCTTTATGGTAATTTAACCACTAATTATATAAACAACTGTTAAAATAAATTATAATAATTTACTAAACATCAAGCTTGAGATAAAAAATTAACTTTATTTAGTGCACTACATCTATTATTAAATAAGTTCATTAAAATTTATAAATTAACAAAAAATAAACCAATTCTATTATTTTTTGTTGGAATCTTATCTATTTTATACTAAATATATATTATATAATCTGTGAGAGGCACATAAGAATACTTTTTAAGAGATTGTTCAAACAAAAATGTATTAAAATATAAAAATTACAATACTTTTTAAAGATTAAGTAAAGATTGGAATCTTCTTGAAAAAAAAAGGTGAAGATTACCTAAATTTAGGGTTTAGCTTGATCAAATTGAAATTTGAGAGTTAATTTTTTTATTTTTGAAATAAAAGTTAAAATTGATATAATATAAATATTAAATAGATTCTTATTACATGGATCACGTGGCTCCACGGGATTCCAAAGATGCAAAGAATCGAAAGATCAACGGCCTCATCAGTAAGTTAATAGCACGAGACGTGAAACCTTTCTTGATCTTCCACACCCGTAAGATATTGACACGTGTACTTCTAAAAGTATCTGGAAAAGTAATCAATGGTTTAAATGCTCCCTGACCAATTAATTTCCATTCCGGCCGTCCAGATTTCGCCACCTCCTCCAAGGAGTTGCCCTCATCGTCGTTTCGAGCCGAGAAAGATTATTATAATATTATTATCTTCACGATTCAGGATTCACTAACTCAGCTACTTCGTTCCTCCAGCGTCGAGCGACAGCTCCACCTCCATGTAATTTCAGCAATCGAGCTTGAATTTCTCAAATGTCTGTCTTATCGTTACCAGTTCTCAGTTTCAATCCTGCTCGATCAAGCCTTTCGTTTTCATCCCCCATCGTTCTCTTCCCCCCATTTTCAGTTCGCGCCACGAGATTTTCTTCGCGTCCGGTCTTTTGTCAGGCGTCCAATGGTACCAACCCGACTAGCGAGACTGTTTCCGCTGGGTCAACAATATCAGTCGACAACTCTGAGGAGGCTGAGTCCACCGCGTTTGTGATTCGGGCCCGCAACCGAATCGGCCTCCTCCAGGTGATCACCAGGGTTTTCAAGGTCCTCGGATTAAGCATAGACAAGGCTACTGTGGAGTTCGAGGGCAAATACTTCACGAAGAAGTTCTTTGTCAGCGATTCTCATGGAAATAAGATTGAAAACCAGGAGAGCATTGATAGGATCAAGAAGGCACTGATGGAAGCGATCGACGGCGATGACTTGACGATCTCCGCCGGACCTGCCACTCGTGGCATTGTGGTGAGGAGGCCTGGGTTGTTGCCTGCCTCAGGAGAACGGATGGCGAAGGTGGAAAGGATGTTCGAGCTGATGGACGGCTTTTTGAAGAATGATCCGCTGAGCCTTCAAAAGGATATTCTCGATCACGTAGAGTACACAGTTGCCCGGTCTCGCTTTAGCTTCGATGATTTTGAAGCTTTCCAGGTAATGCCGTTAAGTTCATTTCAAACTCCAAATAAATATTTTGAAGTACAAAAAAATTTCGAGTAGTCAATTCAAGAACACTCGTGACGTACAAAATGTATCGTAGCGATTTATTTGGACTGGATTGAAAAGCGCCTAATTATGGGGAAAATGTATTCCTGCTGTTCAGACGTATGATTATATGTGGAACTTAGTAAGTATCACATTTACTTGGACAAACGATAAGCTGTAAGGTTTGACTTGAACCACGAGTTAATAAGCAAATTGGAGTTGGCAAAAATGTTACGTGCATATCATTGAGTTTGTAAATAGTTGCCACTGCGTGAGAACAACTAAGTGCAATTTTAGGCTAATTGAACAATCTAAGGAATAGATCCTACAATTACCTAATGAAATAAGCTTGATCCATATCTGAATTATTTCTAATTTATTTTCTTTCCTTTCAGTTTTAACATTTAAAGGTCAATTTTTTGATATAAATATTGAACTCTCTCATTTGTAGGAAAACGTATACGAAGTTATTTTGTTTTTTTTTCCTTTAAAATTTAAATATTATATATTACAACAATCTCACACTCATAAAAGTTGTTTAAATTAATAAATTTGAATACGAGACTGCTTACGGAAGTTATAAATCATCACTATTATACTTGTACCCCAATCATCTACGTTTGTATTATACTTCTCCATATTTCATATTTTTTTTACTACATTTCGGTAAAGAAATATGATTTTTATTCGGGATACTGATATCAAACCTTCTAATTTAATGAAAAATCAATGAAAATACTGGCATGTAAATTTTACTCCATGGCTGTAACTATATGTGTTGCAATGCAACCTTATTCTCAAAGAATTAACAGGGTAGAGTTGTCTTTGTTGGCATCTTTTCCTATCAACCCAAGCAGCATGTTTTGTGATATGTAGGTATGGCCTTTATTTCTAAATATAAAACTACAAAGGCATCAAAATCCCGAATCGTATTGTGCTATTGGCCATTTGTTGTTGTCTTCATCATAATTTGATTTTAAATAGTGGTGCCTGTAGGCTTTATCTCATTGCATACGAGATCGGTTGATTGAACGATGGCATGATACACAACTACACTTCAAGAGGAAAGATCCTAAGCGCGTATACTTTCTCTCACTTGAGTATCTTATGGGTATTTATGCACTTTTCTGGAGTTAAGAGTTACCTTTGGCAATTGCAGTGTTGTTTTCTCTATCAAAGTATCATAAGCTGGTAATGCGATAAAAAGGTTTTCTTATTACGATAATTATGGTTTCAGCAATACGTTTCCTTTTGGGGACTTCTAAGAGATGTTGAGACTTGATGTTTCTTTGAAATGGAGTACAGTGTTTGTGTTACTCCTTTCTGAATTCTCTTGTAAAGTCCGTTAGTATGTTGGTCTTAGCTGTTTGCTGCTGTTGTTAAACAACTGTCGACTGACAGTTTGATCAGCTACAGATATAGCAGTCCTTTCATTTGGTTGACAGTTGACACTAGATTATGAGTATTAAACCCATTTTTAACATATTATTTCAGTAATTGAATAATTAAACCCATTTGTAACATATTTTTGTTTCTAAAAAAAAAAAAATCAAGCTTATCCAACATGAAACTGCTTTTTTTTTTTTTGTACATAATCATGAAACTTTTAATATTTAGTTTGACAATACATAATCATAGCAGAACTGTCCTCATTCTCGTTGTGGAAAATGGTACTTTGAGTTGTGTTGCCTTATTTTCATCATAATCTTTTTAACTTCAATATTTTACCTACTTTTAAAGTTTCAGGTCTTGCTTTTTGATAGGACTGTAATTTAATCCACATGTTCTATTGCCTCATATCCTGCATGGCGATCAGATTAGGATGAAAGACCACATTACCGTGTGTCATTTCTTTCTTTCTTTCTTTTTTTCCCATCTAATGTATTAATTCACATTTTTTTATGCTCATTTTGATCTTACTCTTGGTTATATTTAATCTGAACTTGTGTTTTGGACTTTTGGTTTAATATCTCAATGTTACTTCATCTGGTTATATGCTCTTGAGGATCAATTTCTCTCTCTTACATCGTCTCTTATACTCGTTCCCCTGCTACCATTTGTTTTCTATAACTGTAATTTAGCAAACGTTCTACCTGAGTGAACTTTTTTACATCTTTTTGTAGTCCTTGGTTGTTGACTATTGATACCAATATAAAGCTTTGTTTGAAACCAGGTCGTTCTTTGTCAAATAGTATTATCAACCTTGGCATCCGTGACCAATGTGCTGATGCTCTGAGCCAACTTGGTTTTGAGTTTGAAGTTCTGGCAGAGCAGGTTGGTGCATACTTGGTACTTGGTAGTCAGTTTGTTGTCCATAATCCCTTCAATCTTAGCTTTCTTGAATGGTTCAGCTGAATTAGATCTCTAACTTGACGCTGCTATTTTTCTTCATCTATAGTATACCATATATAAATTGTGTTACAGAAGAGAAACTTTATGTTCTTATTCACCCTTCAATTTGTATTGGTTCCTATTTTTCCCTTCATTTTTCCAAAACTAAAAGATAATGTCAAATAAACCCAAAATTGATCTTACTTGCATGTATTAATTGATTAGTACTCTTGAATTTGACACGGTTTCTTTTGGATTTATGCTACACTGCATGGATATATAAGAGTCTGAACATGGATGTGGATATTACAATTTTATAACCTCTGTAAGAAGAGTTGTAAGTGCATGTTTTTTATAATTGTAACATAATTTAAAAAAATAAGCACTTTGAAGTATCGCGAACTTGGTATGCTCATGTGCTATGCCTTCAGTTTGCAATAAAATATGAAGTGCACTCAATGGGAAAATGATCCTATCTAGAATGATCAGTGTATGCCTGGTTAAGCTACTACAATGTCAAACTTTCTTCACAGATTTTGCTGAGTTTAGTTTTGAGTTATACTGGAGATGGTGAGGAATTACTGGCACATGTCATTGCCAACCTCAATCTTCCAACTGTGTTGTTTTGTTAGCAGGGAATATGAACTAAGTTGCTGTTGTCCTTTTCTTCCACTCCATGGTTTTAAGAATCTCCAGGCCTTTTCCTTGTTTACCACGTTTCACCATAGACTACTTTTCTATCTTTCTTATGCTAACTGTACGATAGACTACTTTTCTATCTTTCTTATGCTAACTGTACGACTCTGTACCCAATGTTCCCAGGAAGGAGATGCTGCCCTGGGCAATGGTGGCCTAGCTCGTCTTTCGGCATGTCAAATGGATTCTTTAGCAACTATGGACTTTCCAGCTTGGGGGTATTATACCTTGAGATGAAATCCTAGAATTTCATGTTTATAAGTAGTTAATAACAATCTTGCTACCAGTACAGTATCTAGTGGTGCTTAATGTATAAGAGGAAGAATTTGTAATTTCACTCAATCCTTAATATTCTTTAGAAGACTTTTGAACTCCTTTCTCCCTAGTAGGATGAACCAAATTCAATTATTGTGGGCTTTCTCTGTGCGTGTATCATACTGAAACAATTGTGTTTCTAATTGTAGCTATGGACTACGATACCAGTATGGATTGTTTCGTCAAGTTATACTAGATGGCTTTCAACACGAGCAGCCTGATTATTGGTTGAACTTTGGGAATCCTTGGGAGATAGAGAGAGTCCATGTTACATATCCAGTCAAGGTTTGTCACATATTCGATCTATTTGAAGCTTTCCTTTTTTTTTTTCTTCTCTTGGTTGAATTTTGCCTAAAATTTCCAACTCACTGCCTCTGATGCTGGTTTAGTTCTACGGGACTGTTGAAGAAGAAATTTTGAATGGAGAGAAGTACAAAGTCTGGATCCCTGGTGAAATGGTAAGAAGCATCTCTCTCTATTTCAGGGACCAGCATGCTTATTATTTTATGCCTTTTCCAAGTGTTTGTTTTGACAAAGTTTATTGACTTTTGAAAACTAGACCCTAGGTTTAAGGACTATCTTGATACTATGTCAGCTGAGTTGTCTGTCATGAGGTTTTAGGTTGAAGCAGTAGCGTATGACAATCCTATACCTGGTTATGGAACAAGGAATACCATTACCCTCCGTCTATGGGCTGCTAAACCAAGTAATCTGCATGATATGGTAATTACTGAATTACTAATATACCATAGAAATAGTTCCAATGTGTTTCTAATCACATGTATGAAACAAATAGCTTTCACACTGTTTTGCTGTATATATTCTTCATTGCATCATAAAAATATAAGCTCTTTCCCACTAACAAAGATATAAAAGTTTATTATACTTCATTTGACAGCTGTTTTGGAATCTTTTATTTATCTCTCTTCGAAATAGTGGCTCTAATACTGCTGAACAATGTAATTTGTAGGAAGCATATAATACTGGGGATTATATTGATGCTGTGGTAAATAGGCAAAGGGCAGAAACAATTAGCAGTATTTTGTACCCGGATGACCGTTCTCATCAGGTTGGTTTGATCTTTTTTTTTTCTCTTTAAACTTCTATCTTATCTTACTTTTTGTAATATGGTTATACTGCTCAATTATAGAGAGAACCAAGATATCAAAGTGATTTATTGTGCGTTTAATTATCTTGACGTTATTGGTGCTTGCAAATAGATTCTTTTTGTATTTGTATTCATCCTACATGCTCTACTACTCCACTGTTGAAATATGTTAACTCTATGAGCTTGTTGTCTTTCAGGGGAAGGAACTGAGGCTGAAACAACAATATTTCTTTGTCTCAGCATCTTTACAAGACATCATTCGCAGGTTTAAAGATGTTCATAAGGACTTCGATCAGTTTCCTGAGAAGGTTATAATTTCAGTAGTTCCTTTAGTTGTTGAGATTTCCTTTCATTCCATTAAAAGATTATTTATAATCCTGAAGGGATTGACACGATTTATTTAAATTGAATCAAATAATTACTTTCTCATCTTTAATTAGTTTCTATTTTGTTTGGAAAATATCTGGTTCTTAATTTACTGGATATGCGGTATCCTGTGTGCAATTGAGGGGATTTTCCTGATACTTATTAATGTATTTGTACTACATAACAAATATACCTTCTTGGAATCTAAATAATCAATCTACTATGTCTATGTTAGAATTGATGAAGGAATACTGTTAATTTTGTATTTAAATTGGACGACCTTACTTGAACAGGATCTGTTCTATAGGTTGTACAATTGTTTCCTTGAGTTCTAAAAAAAATTTTTGTATTTAAATTGGTCGAGAGCTGCATACTCAGTTGTTCAGAGATTTAGTACTCCCCACCTTTTGAAGCATTCCTCTAGGTTGCTATTGAATTCTGTCTCTCTCTCCCCTCTAGCCTCCTTGTCCTACCTTATATTTCTCCTCTTAATTTCTTTGACAGGCTTGCCATGGTCTGTGTCTAACTGACTCCTAACAAAATGACCAAGCTATCCTCCCTATAACTGGAAGTCTCTTTTTTACCTTCCTGCCTACGTTTACAACTGCTAAGCCTTCTTTCTGTTTGTCCCTTTCTAGAAAACGTAGAATTAGTGGGCAGCTTTACGGGTCTACGAGTTCAATTTTTCATTAAGAAACTTTCCAACCTGAAGTTCTATTTTATTTCTTAAATAAAGGTATAGTGCTTCCGTTCCACTAACTGTCCCTACATCTTTATATTAGGTTGCTCTGCAGCTGAACGATACTCATCCGGCTCTTGCAATACCCGAGGTCATGCGAGTACTTGTTGATGAAGAACATCTAGGCTGGAATAAAGCATTTGACATAACAAGGAAAATTTTTTCATTCACAACTCACACTGTATTAGCTGAAGCGTTGGAGAAAATCCCTGTTGATCTGCTTGAAAGCCTTCTCCCACGGCATTTACAAGTATGTTCTGAAACATCGTATATTTGTTCTATTGCGAAATTTGTTTCCCTTTGTTCTGGTTGATGGAATGATGAAGGTTTCTCGTGAAAGTTATTTCAGAGTGCAGCAAGGCTTCTCTTCCCGCAGTGTTCCTAGCCTAGTCCTAATTCCTTTTAACCATTTTTTTCCTCATGATATCTTATCTAAGTTATTTTAAGTTAAATAAATTTTCACAAGCTTACAAGGAGTTGCTCCTGTCAGATTATATATGACATAAACTCGTATTTCATGGAAGAGTTGAAGAAGAGGATTGGTTTAGACTATAACAGGCTGTCCCGGATGTCAATTGTGGAGGATGGTGCTGTGAAGGTATTTTTAAACCCATCCTGGTTCTCTATTTTTATTTTAAAATTTATATCTTATGTCATATGACAGAGTATTCGCGTGGCAAACCTATCAATTTTTTGTTCCCAAGCTGTGAATGGTGTATCGAGATTACATTCAGAATTATTACAAACAAGGGTGTTTAAGGTACTAACTTCTTCATTTTTGACTGACTTGATGCTCGACTTTATAAGGTTACTGATTTAACACCTGAACATCTTTGCAGGACTTCTACGAGCTGTGGCCAGAAAAATTTCAGTACAAGACAAATGGAGTAACCCAGGTTGGAAGGTTGTAGTGATCTGGTACATATGTTGGCACGTGTCTGAACATATTTTTCTTTTTTGTACATTATGATTGGAATTCAGGGGATTGGCAAACATGACGAATGCACCTATTTACTTTGTTTTTTTGGGAATTAAATATGTGCTGACCTATTTAATAATTATTTTACAAGTAAATATATGAGTTGAGTATGCCGTGTGTCCTAATAGCTTTGGGATCTTAAATATTTCCTTGGTCACATTAAAATTGTTTCTTTCGGAAAAAAAATCGTAATTTTACTTGCGTTCTAATAAGTTATAATGCTCTTTTTTGCCACCTTGATTATTTATTTATTTATTTATTTTTCTGAACAAGCAACCTTGATTATTATGTTCATATATGTACTTGGTTGGTTATTTGTTCACCACCATAAGTTCAGATATCCCACGCGGACCACGTGTATATGGAAAAATATAATTGTTTTTTTTTTGTTCTCTTTCTTGGTTTTCATTTGCAGAGAAAAATTCAAATTGGATTTCACGAAAGTGCATAACTATTCTGTTCAATGACTGATTTTCTCAGCGTCGCTGGATCGTGGTGAGCAATCCTAATTTATGTGCTCTCATCTCAAAATGGCTTGGGACAGAGTCTTGGATTCGTGATATTGACCTTCTAATGGGCTTGCGTGAATATGCTGCTGATAGTTCCCTACAGCAAGAATGGCAAATGGCAATTCATTTACTACATTCTTTCTCTTGAAGTTGGTTTGACTACCTGTTGTGGTTGTTGGGTACTTATCCTTGTATTATCAATTTTAGGTGAGGAGGGTAAATAAAATGAGGCTTGCCGAATACATCGAAGCAACAAGTGGCCTCAAGGTAGATAGATATTCTATATTTTATCTCTGAGTTTACTTGCTCGTGTTTAGTCTTTTTTTATTCAACTGTTGTCGTATTATTGCAATAACACGCCAACTCTCAATGCAGGTCAGTTTAGATGCAATGTTCGATGTGCAAATAAAAAGGATACACGAGTACAAAAGACAGCTGCTGAATATATTAGGAATTATCCATAGATATGACTGTATAAAGGTAGATGGCAGACGCGATTGTTTTCTTTATTTTTCTTGATTCAAGGAGATGAAATCCATTTGAATTTTGAGGCATTATCATCACCAACCTCATAAATTCTATGTATTTGATCTCCTTGTTAGGTTTTAATTGTTATGGTAGTTCTTACGAATTTGACACCACTAATTTGCTTATTGTAGAATATGGCGAAGGATGACAGGAGGAAAGTTGTACCTCGCGTCTGCATAATTGGAGGAAAAGCTGCTCCTGGTTATGAAATGGCAAAGAAGATTATCAAACTTTGTCATGCTGTAGCAGAAAAGGTTAATAACGACAGTGACGTTGGGGATCTTCTAAAGCTGGTAAGAGGTTTTTCTGTGCCCTTCATATGAGATATAGTAAGTTTTCTGCTAGTTCAGGGATCTATTTTGTAAATGAACAATAGTTATATTTCTGCCCAAGTTCATCCTATGCTTCAACTAATTTTCACCCCCTTTACAACTTTTGTAATAATGCAGGTTTTTATTCCTGATTACAATGTATCTGTTGCTGAATTGGTGATACCTGGTGCTGACCTTTCGCAGCACATAAGGTTGGTTAATTTTACTTTAATAAAAAAATATTACTGTTTCTTTCTAGCTTCCAGAACAGTAAGAAGCTAGAAAGAAGTCCCAACAAAACACCAAGGAACAAGGTTATACAAAACTATACAGGGTCGAAAACAAAACCTCCCCATTACAGGTAGCCTCCCAAAGACCCACAATAAGTAACACATTACAATAATGTCCAAACCAACGAAATGGTTAGTTGCGTGACTGCATCTATGATATAAAGTTTTAATTTTTAATTATAAAAAAAATACGAGCGTTGAATAAAACGATATTGTGGTTTAGTTTCATTTCAAACGAATTTCTATTATGGGTTCAAAATTACTGGAAGTCCGTCTCTTGGATAATTGAAATATATTCAAATTTTAAAAGGCTCCATTAAGCTTTACTCTTTTCTTCTTCTTCTTGATGTAGTACTGCTGGACATGAGGCATCAGGCACTGGTAGTATGAAATTCCTTATGAATGGTTGTTTATTATTAGCTACAGCAGACGGATCTACGGTTGAAATAATTGAAGAAATAGGGGAAGACAATATGGTCAGTATATCCTTTTTAAGTTTATGCTTAAGTTCGGAATTGACATTTTCTATCTCGAAAAGATTATAACCAAATCATCATGTTTTTCGCCAATTTCTTGGTTTTTGTAGTCGGTGAATCAAACACAGATAATGGTGAAATAAGTAGATGTTAATGCCTTCAACGAAATATTTGGAGATTATTTCATACTTGATACTACAAGCTAATGCCTTCAGTGAAGTTATTTATTAACATGGCTTAAGTCAATCTTGCCCATACAATTCATATTGAAGAATTGTGGACAGCCAACTTCTTTTCCTAAAAAATAATCACCATAGCTTCTGGGAACAGAAACTGAGTTTTACGAAAGTTTTGGCTTTCAGATGTCAATTACCTGAGTGCATCAAGTTTGTATAAGCATTTACAGTAGTTTTAATACATTTGGTCCAGTTTTTATTTGGAGCAAAAGTGCATGAAGTTCCAACGTTACGTGAAAAAGGATCCACCGTTAAAGTGCCTCTGCAATTTGCTCGTGTCGTGAGGTGCACAATCACTGTCTACTATTATAATCTACTACTGACGAATGCACAATGAGCTTACTCTCCTCATAGTTCTAAAATCCTTTCTACGTTTTCTGTAATGCTTTTAAGAATGGTTCGAGATGGCTATTTTGGCTTCCAAGACTACTTCAAATCGTTATGTGACACCGTGGAGGGCAGTACCGATTATTATCTCCTTGGAGCTGATTTCGGAAGCTATTTAGAGGCACAGGTGCCCCTTTGACTTCTGTTATATAAATTCAAGAGCTTTGGTGTTTATTAGCTTTTCCTTGTAATTTGTTTCACAATGATCAAGATCAATTGTGTACAACAGGCAGCAGCAGATAAAGCATTTATCGATCAAGAGAAATGGACTCGGATGAGCATCCTTAGCGCAGCCGGTTCGGGTAGATTTAGCAGTGACAGAACCATCCAAGAGTATGCAGAGAAGACTTGGGGAATTGAGCCTTGTAGATGTCCTTTATGATGCAAAGAAATCAGGAAAAGTGAAAAGCATGGGGAGATCAGATAACCCATAAATAGTACTGAAGGACCAGGTGAAATTTCCGTTCTGAAAGTTTCTTCAAAATCTTCCTTCCCCTACTGTAATGAGGATTAACTGTGTTTGTTAACTGTAAAGCATGTTGAAATCAGTACAGTGTCACCTATATATTCAAAGATTATACGAAGTTTGCATAAGAATCTGTAACTGTGTGCAGTGGATAGTGATTTCTAGCGGTGAAATGCTGGCTATGAAAATGCAGTGAAGTTGTGATATGTTAGATTCACTTTGAAGGTCAAAAGAGAGGGATTGTTTCTCCCAGTTTATCAATTATTCAGAGTATTACTTATTTCATTTAGTTTTGTTTTTCTTCCCATAAAGTTTTTATTAACCAGATAGTCATGGTTATTTTATAGCATATTAAACATTCATAGCCTTTAATTTCTTGTGACCATTTTTTTTAGTTCAATAACAGTTGGACATGGAGATATTTAAGAGTCTCGAAAATATATTTATCATTTAACCCCGTTGAACTAAAATTTATTGAGTTGAAACTTTTCATCTGAAGAGAATAAATAAATGTATTTATTGTTGAGTCATATTCATGTTTTTAGTTATAAAATAATGCACGATGTAGATGTAAATGGTGCATGGTAGGTTAATCTTAAAATCTAGAATACTCTCATCTTTCTCTGACTTTATTCCATTTTTTTTCCTTTAATAATTTCTCGCTATTTCTCTAAGAGTTTTATAGCTATAATGCATGATTTGAATTATTCTTCAGGTTTGAATTTTCACATCTCAATTTTCTTTGTAAAATATAGAAGAGACATAGTTTGTATAAGGAAAATAAAAACAATAATTAGCCACAAATGAAATGTTATTCACTCATCTAAGCTCTCAGTATAAATAAGTCAGCATTTAAAAGATCTATTACCATCTCAAAAGACGATTCGATTTTTCACCTCATTTTAAAAGAAAAAATTTGTCATGGTTTATTACGAGCACCACACCAACAATCTCTCCTCTGGATAATGCTAGCATCTAACTAATTATCTAAATTTTAAATTTCAATATGCTTACCTTTTCATTCCTTTTACAAGCTCTTAGGTTATGATTGAGAACTCGAAACAAAAATAGAAGGGGTAATCCTTCCCCAAATTCTAAAATTAATTTATTAATAGGAGCATCAACCTACTAAATGTCACAAAGTATTGCGAATTTGAACTTGACTACTCTATGTATCTCTATCTTCGACTTTTCGAAGTCCGAATCCACACCTTATTATACTAAAAAAAAGTGTCAAAGCATTCTTTTTAGTTAGCTTAAAATCAAACATTTATTTCCCGTCAATTAAAAAAAATCAAACGTTTATTTCTTTAATATGACAAACTACGTAAATAGATGGAGGGCCAATAGAAAATTTAGATTTCCTCTATTGTTAAATTTTAGGATTTGTGTACTGGAAAAAAAATGATAAAACACTTTTGGTCGCCTACTAAAGTAACAATTTAGTTCCTAAACTTTAGTTTGTAGCGATTTAATCACTGCATTTTCAAATTGATAACAATTTAGTCATCGAATTTTAATATGTAACAATTTAATCATTGTAATTTTTTTGTAACGATGAATTTTTTTTTATTAAGTTTCTTATATATATAAATTGATAAATTAAAGAGGGATCAAATATGTTTATAAATTAGAAAGATTAAATTGTTATATGATAAAATTTGATACTTAATTTTAATATTTTTTTATGATATAGACTAAATTGTTATAAATTTTAAACTATAGAGATTAAATTGTTACAAACTAAAGTTTAGAGACTAATTAATTATTTTAATAAAAGTACAGGGACCAAATGTATTTAAAAAAAAGAAAAGAAAAGAAGATTTGAACTTAAAAAGAAAGATTTAAATAGATAAAACTGAAACTTTATTTTAAATGATTTTTTTTTCTCGATTGGAGATAGAACGAAGTCTCTCTTATTCCTAAGTTGGCAAAATTGTAATGGGTAGCAAAAATATTTATATATTTCAAAAAATGTCATCAGTTTTTCAAAATTTCAAATATAGCAAAATATTTGAATTTTAATTTTCGATTTTTTTATTATTCCAATTTTACCCTTATGACATCTAATATATATCTGATGTATATCTATATCTGATATACATCAAATCTATATCTAATGTACATCCGATGTAACTCTTATATACTTCCGATATACATTCGATGTACCCCTAATATACAGTATCAGATATACCATGATATACATTATCAAATATACCACTGATATACATCAAATGTACGTATTATACATATAATATATATATATCTGATGTACTTCTAATTTATGATATACTAAATATATTTTCAACTGATATACTAAATATTCTTGCAACTGATATACTAAATATAAACTATATCAAATGTTTAATTTTGAGTGGTATATCAGCTGTTTAAATTATAGTTTATCATTTCAATTTGTTGTTTAATATACTAATATTATCAATAATGTTGATTACTATATCACTATTATTTATTCAATATTAATATTAATTAGATACTAAATATAAAGGATATCAACTGTTTAAATTTATAAAGTACATCAAAATGTTAACTTGTCTTTTTGGACTGCATGGTCCACATAAACCTTTTATATAATAACTTTATATTTCAAAAATAAAAAATAAAAAATTTTGCAACATTTTTTTCATCTGAAAAAGATATTGGATATAATAGTATGATATCAACACACATATGATAATATATATATATATATATATATATATATATATAACAAACATATATAATGGTTATATTAGTAGATATAAGGGTTATATCAGTGGTATATCATTTGTATATCAACGGTAAATTAGAGACATATCAAATATATATGTATTGTTTTAGCATGGTAAATCAACGGTTAACATATGTATATCAGTGGTAAGACATGATAGAGGTAGAATAGATATCATGGTTATATCATAAGTAAATCAATTGTATATCATTATTATATCAGTGGTATATCAAAGATATATATCAGTAGTCAAATATATTATAGATATATATATATATATATATCAGACATGTTAAAGGGTGAATTTGTAATTTTACAACTGGACCTCCGTTTTTTCTAAAAAAAAATTTTTATATTTGAAAAAACTAAATGTGGTCGCTATTTTACTTATTTTACTAAATTTTTTTTGCCATATTTGCAAGTGCTTACTTCGATAACTTCTGAGCAATATTTATAATTGAGTATTACTTGAAAATATTTTATCCTAGATCTGATTGGCTTACAAGCATATTTGTCATAAAATAATCATCTTACATTTTCCTCACCCAAAGAAAAATTAATAATAGTAATAATAATCTTATGTTGACGGGGAGGAAAAAATTTACTTGCGTCGGGGTGCTGCAGAGGGGGTTTCTGGGCTGTGGAACTCAGAAAGCTCTGCAAATATGGCGGTTCGTCCAATTAAGATTTTGTGTCTATTTCCCTCCATATTCTTACTTATTTTCACTGTCTGCGAAGTCGCCTCCCTTGCTCGACCAACTAATCACGTGTTGATCGACGAATTGCTGCAAATCGAGCTCAGGATCTCTCACTTAGGTGTATACCCTGTACTGTTCTTCTTTCGGAATGCCTTGATTCCTTATACGATTTAGCTTAGTTCTAGTTTCTGTCAAATCTAGACCTCAGGCTGAGACATTTATTGCTTTTTTTTCCCTCTCTGTGACATCACTACATTGAGCATAATAAAATTGAATGCAGAATCCGTACTGGAGGAAAGCAAGCAAAATTTAACTGAGAAAATCAATAAACTCGAGGAGCAGGAGAGGTTAATCGAGGCTATGTCTTATAAGATTCAATACTTGGAGTCTGCTCTTACCGATATGAAGGTTTGCTTCGTGCATTATGCTTAAAATTTTACGTCACCTACGTGTGTATTTCTAGAGGTTGACTCCGTTTTGTCTTTTGATATTCTTTGTCTATTGATCCTATAATAAATAATGTGTTGGATGTATTCAGTTACGGAATTTGGAGGTTGTGCAGTTAGCCATCCCTTTGTCCGGATTTTCTAATTGATTGCAAAAGAATTGTCTAATTATAATTTATATCAAGTCATCAAGAAGATACGTGTACATCATTTTAGGTTGTAGCTTTACTATTTCATCAATTTAAGCATCTAAATACATGACAATAGGCAGAAAATTTTACAATCAGGTATCATCTGAATGCTTTATTTTAATGGGGGTAATATTGAGGTTTATTATTGAATTTGCAGAGGAAAACATCAAGTGATGGTGAAAGGATTGCTGCTCTGGAGGATGAGGTTTCTATCTACTTTGTCATATTCAATTTTTGATGTAAAAGTTTCGTTGGTAGATTTTCTGATCCAGGAGCCTATTATCTGATAAATTTTGTTGAAGCATCTTCAAAGGTTCAATTGATCCGTATAGTAGGCTTGGGCATGTTAGGTACGACTTATCTGGGCTGCATCAAGAAAGAACAACTTTGATATTCATATTCTGAAAGCCAGAGTAGAGGATGCAGAGGAAAAACTGGAAGAGGTTGCCTCACAAGTTGAGAAGGTCTAAATTTCTATTGGAGAAAGGACTAGGTTTTGTATTTTCTAGTAGGCGTTGTTTGAATGTTCAATGCAACATGCTTACATATTTGTCATGACAAATTTATAAATCTAAGGCGAATGTTTTATTTTTATTATCATCATCATCATTCATGTTTATGTGACAATGTGTATTAGTTTTTGGCCTATAATTCTGATTTTTTTTTTCTTTTTGTCTTTTTACTTATGATTTATTTTCTCGCACACTCCATGATATCCAGTAGCTAACATTATCTAACAAATTAGAAAAGAGAAATCTTTCAACATCTTGTCATTTGTTGAAAATTTTCATGTTTTCCCCCTTTTTCTATGTTGCCTAGAACATGTCCACGGTTTACTTATCTGAAGAAATGTGGTCGACGCTTGTTCTGGACTCTGATTGAAAATGAGTTCATTTCTCTATACAATTTTACATATTTTCTCCTCTACCAACTTGTATCCATTGATGTATATGTAATGTCCTCCTATGCAAGTATTCCTTCGTTAATGTGCTTACTCCAGGACCATTTTATTTTCCAGATGTCTGGCATAGTATCTGAACAATGGATTCAAATTCGGCATCTGGAGCAGGCTCTTGAAATGACAAAAGTATGCCTTGCTGGAGTGGGCAAAAATTTGTTGTTCGAGCTGTTATACCAATGTATTAACTAACTTCATTGCCTTGTGACCAGATAAGAGCTGTGAAGGTTCATCGGCAAGTTGCCCTCGCTCGATGTACTTTTCTGAAGGTAATTTTTTAACAAGCTCAGTTGCACATTATTTTTTTGTTGTTTACTCTGGCTTACCCGTTCATTATGGTTGCCTGAACCTTCGTAGAGTGCTGCAATATAAGTTATAAGTTATAACCAATGTTGGAATCGAACAATTCTTATCATTTCACATTTTGTATAAATAATTTCACTTGTAAACTTTATTGAATGTGTTTCATCTTGTTTATAGTTGGTCAACACACGTTTTGTCTATCAACTTCAGAAGGACCTTCAGACGTTGAACCATCGTTTGTTCAGCAAACTGCCTACCTTGCGTTCCATGGTTACAGGAGCCATCCATCACTGCGAAAGAGCCTATAAAGAAGCTAAAAAGTATCATCATGAGGTGTGTGTGTATGTCACATGTAGGACAAAGTCAATCTACTAATTTCTGTAAAGCCATAGAATGGGAGTAAAACCAATAGCCCACCATATACATTCTCTTAAAATGCCTCCAATACTTAATCTTTGACATTTGTATCTCGTTGAAGAATGTGGCATTAGAGTTAAATAAGCATATTGCCAGTCTTAGTTTTATTCCCTTCGTCATAGTGACTATAAAGTTTGAATATTGATATCTGCAGTTACAAAGACTGATTAAACAAGAAATGGAAAGAAATGAATATGCAGCATTTCTTGCCAACAGGGAATTTGTTTTCTTTCTGGTAAGCTGACGAAATTCTTCTTACTTCATCTAGAATTTTGTCACCTGTCTTTTTGCGTACTTCCATTATCTAATCATGTGTTATGGATTTTTAGGCGTCTGCTCTTGTTACCTTTCCAATTTTTGGTGCCTGGATGTTCCTCTCTTCGCGGTTTTGCAGGTAAAGGGCTATCCTCAAGAGAAGAGGGCGAGGGTTATATGTCAGCACCCAGTTTTCCCCACCATCCTATACTTTTGCTTGGATTGCAGATAAATTTTCCATTCTGGGATATGAATTTCTTCAAGAACTAGTCTAGACATAGGTTGCAAACTTTTAGAATTCGAGTGAAAATATTCATATTTTGTGTAAAATGTCCGAGATATATTTATTGCCTGACAGGCTGACACTTTATTTTAAACATTTTACATGAAAAAGAAAATGCTGATATTCCAAAACTGGGGAGCATCAGTTCTTGAAGATCCATGAGATTTATCTAGGGGGAAATATAACCCTTTCTTTTGGCTTTAGTAAATAGATGGATAATCAAATATGGCACCGAAACCAGGCCACCAGAAATTCTCACTCCAAAAAATGCTTTAATATGTCACGACTTTACATTCTCAAAATACTATTGGTGTCACCAAGAATGATGGTGTTTCGTGGTTGAGTATAGAGAGGACTAATGTACAAAACACATTTACAGCAGAAAAATAGGTGTTTCTACTGGCTGCCTAGTTTTCTCTCATCATATCATAGAATCCTCCGACAATATGGTTAACAATGCGTATTTCACTTTGACAGAGATCCGGCCACCTTCCACACAAAGCTTGGCTCCGGTGACCACCCAGTATCCAGGTGAATTCTCAGGGCCACGCACCATTTCTTTCGTGTTGATGACATTCAACATTTTCATCGCCCTCGAAGTCAAAGGTGGACCGTCGGGATAAACAGCCGAGTTCAATTCAATTTTTGGTTGCTTTTCTGGTTGATGCAGCCCAGTACTAAACCTTGTGCTGATAAAGGTGGAGATGAGTCCAGATTTCCGGGATGTCGTTGAAGGTCCTTCCCATTCCGACCGACGAATCACTGCCGATGCCACCATTGAGAACCCGAGCCTCAGGAACAACACCTTTCTCATTCCAACAACCTTAACTTCAAACCAAGCCTTGGTGACTATGGAAGCAGAGTCGTCATCAATTAGAGAACCATTGTACTCCACTGGAGCAGTGCAGACATGAGAGAATATGCTCCACTTAACAGGTTCGAAGTAGCCCTTCTCCTCTGGCTCATCAATGGGCTTATAACTAAGATCATCTGAGAGTTGGAGGGTCTTGGGAAGACTTGATAGATGCTGGAGATGGACTGCCAGATGATCGCTTTTCTTCCCTTCCAAAAACAATCGAATTCCTGTCACTGGACGATTTTGTGCATCAACCTGCAGCGAAATTGCGACTTGATGTAAAACATACAGTAATTTTATCCAAGTAATTCGACTTGGAAATCAACTGCATTGTCAGTCTTCGATTCAGAAGATTAATTACCTTAGTAGTATTTACATAAAGCCTAGGCCCCATCAAAGTGAACTTGAGAGATGGTGAGGCTTGGTTCCGATGTCGGGTAGCAAGAGGAAGATCGGCATACACGGGCGCCCACTGCCTAGGCAGCTGAAATTCAAGAAATTGCTGCAGCTCCTCAATTGGAGGTTTATCTGCAAATATTGTCAATCATCAAAATCTACAACTTTTAATGTGAATGTGAATGCGACACGTTGATGCCATGAATCTGGGGTGTCAAAATCAAAATCTTTAAATGGATGTTTCTCAAGTATTAAGGTTTTAATGTCTGATCTCCATACAGAAGGACTTGCATACTCACATCTTAGGTACAGGTTCACGGCATGGCTTAGAAATCCATTGCCTCGGATGCCATTCATGAGCGACGTTATGGGCACGAAGGACATCGAAATAACGTTAGGTGACTGGGATATGGTTGAGAGCCACTGATTATGACTTTGACCGATATCGACACCTCCCCTCCGAACAAAAATTTTCATCAACTCCTGCATCCATTCATTAATTAAACAAGTCAATTCTCGTCTCCATTACAAGACGTCGTGTAGTAACATTCTACACAAGCGATGAACAGATTGGATGCCCAGAAGCTTACATCACTCTTTGAGTGACTGACTATTGGTGGTTTGATGGACGCAGCAAATGCATTACGAAGCTCCCACGGCACAGAATATTCATCCTGAAATGTATGATCCAAATTATCAAAATATAATCCATGAGGATAAAGTAGATGCATCATTAAACCCCAGGAAACTTGGTCACACTTATAAATTGAACAAGGTAGCAACTTTTTCCCACGTTCTGTTCATTTGGTTTGATCTGAATCTAAGCAATTTCAGGGAAAGAAGATGGATCAGGATTTTATGTTCTTCAAGACTGAAGAACATGTACCTTGATTTTTGGTGCAGCAGGATGTGAAGTGAAACTTCCAGTCGCATTTGCATCTTCAGAAAATCTGTCATCTGCTAATTGCTTTAACGTCTTCTGCACTTCGTTCTGCTCTAGATTTGACTCTCGCAATTGCCTCATGTAAATTACATCTTTTCCTCCCATTTTTACACCCACAACCACATGAGTACCATATTTCTCAATGAACCTGAAATCAAGTCACTATTAGTGGTCACAAAATCACTGTACAAAGCTGCAGAGACATAAAATTTTCACATCTCAGAAGAAAAAACTACAAAAATAGAATCAATTTCCACAACAAAACAAAAACAAAAATGTTATCAAACTGGAAACATACTCTGCAAGGGCGGCAGGGTCCCAAGAAGAAGGAACCTCTCGTTTGAGTTGCTCAGAAAGAGTAATATGGGATCTTTCCAGCTCAATGTTATAAAGCGTAATGAAACAGCCATCAAAAGCAAGACTTTTTGTTGAACCAGCATCGTTCTGCCAGTTACCCTTGAAATTAAACATGGCGTTGAAGAACCCCGACGGAATTTTTCCAGATAAACACAACTGCTGATTAAACTGCTCCGACATCTGTTTTCCACCAAACAAAATAAACCCATGAACCCAATTTCAAATTAAGTTTAAAAAATTAGGGGAAAATTTAAAAATTTTTGAAAAAAATCACCTGATTGAAGGAGATGACATCAGACCGGAATCTGGTACGCTCGCCTTTGTCGCACTTGATCGACGTCGAAACATTGGGGACGACAATTCCAGGTGGAAGTACGAGGTCCTTGGTTCGGGTCGGGTCGAGGTGGATCAGCTTGGATCCGGATGGACCCGGCTTGCAAGACGAGAGGCGTATGTCGTTACAGAGATCGTACCCGAACCCGAGAACCGAAACCGCTTTCTCGGCCGCCGACTGAGGATCGAAGCGGTGGACGTTAAAAGACATTGCTTTTGCTATTGCTACTGAATCTCCGGTTTCTTCTAGGGTTTCGTTTTCCCAATTTGGAGATAAAAGGGAAGGAGAGCGACGACTACGAAGAAGACGACCCAAAAAAAAGCTCCGTTGAAAAGTTTGAAGTGTTATGGGTTTCCTGTTTTCAAAGCTTTCGCAGAGTTCAAAGTCTGACCGAGGAATAGAAGAAAATTTCAAAATTTAATATTTTGGTTGCAAATTGGCGTAGTGGGTGAAGAAGACTGACTTCACCCAACTTTGACTTCCGACAGTAATTATTGGTCGGAAGAACAAGTTATAGGGTAGCAGGCGGCTGTTGATGGCGGCTGTTCTTTTCAATACGCGTACGGAATTATTAAAAAAAAAAAAAAAATCCCTCCGCCGTTGGAGAGAGGAGAGCTTCCATGAATATCTTGGAAGGTCCAGTGTGAGAGGCGAAAATTAAAATGTTGTTCATCATTTCATTTCACCTAACAATGCAAAACCAGAATGAAAAATCTTTACCTAACCCACACTCCAAGCCATTGTGAATTTTAAAATTCAGTTTCTTCTTTGTGTGTGGGCTGTGTTCAACCCTCCAACGGCCCAACTTAAAACTCTCTTTTTGTTCTCTGCATTCTCAATCAAGTTTAAATTTTGTTAACATTTGGTCTAGTATGTAATGTTTTAACGATTTAGGTCACGTTTACTTAACTGCAATCGTAATAGAAATCAATCGTAATGAAATCAATTGAAATCGTAATGTTATTCCATTGATATTGTTTTCTAGAAATTTTCTAAAATCGTAATCAGAATTCTTTTGATATTGTTTACTAAAAATATCTGAAATCGAAATCGGAATCAGATATATGACAATTACTAATATAACCTTTTCCCCTTTTTAGCCTGTTACAAATATATTATTGTGCTAATCTTTTTTAATAATAATAAATTTTAATTTAATTTATTACTATATTATTATAGTAAATATTTCTTATTATAACAATTTATCTAATATTAATACATAATGAATAATTAAAATAAAATTATATCAAATAAAATATTTTTTATTAGAACAACCAAACTTTAATAAAACATATTATTATCGATCAAAAAAATAAATAAAATAAAACATATCATTAAGTTTTATTATTATAATATTTAAAAGTAATAATATCTATTTAAAAATTTATTGATATTAATTAATATTAATATTATATAATAAAATCACATCAACTAATAAAAATTGGAGTAGAAATGGAGAAGAAATTATAAAAGTATAAAAAAACTAATTAAAAATTATACGGATCTAATCATGAGAGGGAAATGATAAAAGTTGTACACTAATTATAATATACATGTGGGGTCCGCGGAATAAGGAATGAGAATGAGATTGATGAGGTTGTAGGAATGTAATGAGATTATAAAGTTTGAGGTGGATCCCACTATTTGATTACATCAAAATTTTCATTATGATTCATTGATTGTGGGATCCGCGGAATAAAGAATGAGAATGAGATTGATGAGGCGATAGGAATGTAATGAGATTATAAAGTTTGAGGTGGATCCCACCATTTGATTACATCAAAATTTTCATTATGATTCATTGATTACGATTGCGGGTAAGTAAACGGGACCTTAATTAATTATTACTGTGAAAATTTTGATTAAGATGTGTTGTGGGATTTCTTATAATTAAGTATGTAGACTGATTTGTTGTTTGAGGACTACTATAATTTTTTTTATTATAGTAATGAAATTGTTATAGGCTAATTTTCTTTTCTTTAACTTCAACCATACGGGCCATTAGAGTGGGATTTTACCCACTTAACCTTTTGATTGATATTTTTTTAATTTAATAATATGCGAGGTGGGATTTGAACTTGTGTTAATCAATGATACATGCTTTTAACTAGTTTAATTATATTTAGATTGACATTATACTAAACATTGATATAAAAGAATTTTTCACAGCATAGATTAAATGGTTATAAATTTTATATTATAAGAGCTAAATCATTTTATACTTGAAAGTTGGACTAAATTGTTATGAATTTTAAATGAGAAGAACATAATTTTTACATACTAAAATCGAGAGATAAGCACGACTAAAATGAAAGTATAAGAACTAAGATGTTTAATAAAGAGATTGTGAGTTCAATACTCCACTCTCAGTACTATATATATATATATATATATATATATATATATATATATATATATAAAGATCATAAAAAGAATAAAATAAATAACTTCAACGGCTGAACATCTAATTAAAATAGATATATGTACCTCTCAATTTTAGAGTCTGAAAGTAATATTGTAAAGTAAATAAATCACGGAACAAACGCCATTTAACCGTTTTTGTGAATTCTATTCCACATTTATATTTGAATCAAAAAGTTTGAAAGTTTATTTTCTTTTAATTTTAGGTTAAATATTATCGATTCTGATTCTCATAGTTTAATTTTAATTAAACCCACAAATCAGCTTTAAACTATTTTTCACCCAAACCCTTTTCCTATATAATTTCCTATTCAGTCTTATGCTAATCTAATACAATCAATCCAATTTGAAAACATTACCTTAATGGAAAACGCATAATTTATAACTACACGAGCAAACCCATGCATAATACAAAATTTCAAAACAAATTTTAGAAAATATATAAAATTTCGATCGGGGTCGTCATTTTATTCGTGACTTGATTTTTTCATAATTAGAATTTATAAGCTTTTGAAGTTTGCAATTAAAATTTAATATAATACTAATCTAAAGAACACCCCAGCTATGCGTATCAAAGCACCCAATTGGAATTGATTAAAAATAAGTTAACACTAACAGGCTGTTAAAACGATTAAATTAATTAATATTGTGTAAGAATTAGCTTTGTTTGGGCCGTTCGAATAATATAAATTTTGTTGAAATTTATTGAATAGAGTCACGATAAGGAAAGCTTGCACGCAATGCCATCTAATATATGGTTTAAAATTTAATTATTTGACTAACATAACATTAGTTGATCCTGACACAAATATATAGTAATTTAAAAAACTTCAAATGAGCTTATAATATATATACATCTTAATGTCAAACTCAAACATATGATTTAATAGACCAATAAGAGAAAAGCTGAACTTTAACAATTTTAGTCCAATCAAGATTTAAAATGACAAATAATGTAGCTCGACGTTTTGAAGTATCAAATTCTCCAACATCGTGACAAAGAAGAAAATTTTGTTTTCTCATGATATTGAGGAAATGTCGAGAAATATTGACAGTGTTGATGAAATTATGTCAAGAAAATTTGATATTCTCCATAATTTCTCTCAAACTCTCAGCATATATCATTCTAATTATGTAGTTAATTTTTAAAGTTCAATATCTTATCATGTTTAAGATGGGTTGTTAAAATTTTCCTTTGCAAAAAAAAAAAAAAAAAAATCTTATCATGAAGTTGTGCATGCTTCTGCAAAGTAGTGTATTAGCTTATTTCTGATATTTACGTAAGTTTTACAGTTTTAATATTCTAAAATTATTATACTATCTTACAATATTAGTCTTATATTATCGAGATTTGATATCCTGCATACAAATATTACTTAGTTTTATTAATATGTTTAGTAAAAATGATGAGTTATATTAAAGTTTCATAAATTAATTCAAACAATTTCCATCAATTTTCATGTTTTCGAGATTTGTTTCGAATTTTTCGTTAGCATCGACATTTCTTTTTATAAATATTATTCATATTTTTAGATATATAATGATTAAAAAGGTTAGTTATAGCCTACCTTTTTTTTTTGACTTTAGTTAATAGTCTAATTAAGCAACCATGAAAGACTTAAAATAAGCTTATTTACTAATTCAAATAATTTGTATCAATTTCAATTTCTATATCAATTTCTATAATTTGTATTCAAATAATGTCAAAATTTCTATTGATATCGGAAATTTTCATAAAATTGAAATTTCAACATTTGACATCATACTTTCAAACTTTGTGTTCAATCCAATATGAAATTGTGGCTTAATTTAAGTAATTAATATATCGTTAACCCCAAACTTGATTTATTGGCATTAATTAATTTACAGTACTACATGAATATATTTAATTTAAAACATATTTAGTTTTTAAAAATTGTTAAAAAAAAAAGTTTGCACTATTATGCTATAATACTTGTTCATAGATTTGCGTATTTGAAGAAGTGTGTTGGTCGTTCTTTAACAAGAAAGACTGAGTCTGAATTTTGCTTTTAAAATGTACGATATATTTGCTTCCTACACTAAACTAATACAATATTAATCCTATTTTAGTACCTAAATTTTTAAGGTTATTTTATTTTAGTCTCTAATCTTTTAAAATTTTATGTTAATTTTTGAACTTTCAAAACAATAGTTTTGATTATCAGAGTCATTTTCAGTAATTATATAATAATGAAGTTTTAAACTAATTAATGAATATTTGACGTAAATCTTAAAGTTTTTGATAGATAATCAAATTCCGTAATTTATTAAAAAAAAATTAATATCATGATGCATATAGTTTTGATTATCATGGTCGTTTTCATTAATTATATAATAATGAAGTTTTAAACTAATTAATGAATATTTGACGTAAATCTTAAAGTTTTTTTATAGATAATTAAATTCCGTATTTTATAATAAAAAATCATGCTACATATATATTACTATAATATACTTATATAAAATAGACATCTTTCTACTAAAATTTTAAAATCTAATAAGACATATAATATATTTTTGTCAACAAATGATCTCAAAAGTTATGTTTTTTTAGTTATATAATTGTAGGATAGAAATCGAACTATCGATTTTTCTAATAGTATTAAGGTGTCTTATCCAATTAAATTTTGCACGAATTGACATCTAAAAAATAATGTTGAATTCAAGTCAAACATGTTATATTAGTAGCGAGACTTATCACATATTTTTGCACCCACTTTCCAGATTATTTAATTGTACTTGAAGTTTTGTTATTATTCTCTTTTAGTTATAAAATTTGGGTATTTTCTTAAATTTTAAAAAGTTTATTTTAGTTTTGATTTTTAAAAATAATTATTTTTAAATGGATGATTAAAATAGATATTTTTAGAGTTGAAGAATAAAAATAGTTAAAATTTCTCCCATGGTGGACTAAAAAGGCAATTTAAAAATTCGCAACTCAATTAAAATAAACTTGAAACTTCCAAAGTTTTAATGGTGTAGGAAGAATTATATAATTAATTAAAATATCTTGTACTAAAGTTCATTCCATTATTTATGAACCATAGTAAAATTTAAACCTAAATTAAAGTTAAGTCGTGTTGTATTATCATGGAGATCTTGTAATCTTGTTTTAATGTAAACACCATTGTTATAGTTTGGTATAAATATAATCTCTCTGACTCTAACCATTACTAACTTTTTAAAGGTTTTTTCTTGTTCCAGCCTTAATAAGTTTAAACCTAAAGACAAACCATATATTGACAAACTCTAAAGTAATAATAAAGTAAAAAGAAATAATATTCCACAAAGTTATATTCACATGCAATCGATGGATCTAAAACGTACTAATCAAACAAATAAACATAATTCGACTAGTTATGACACAATCATCGATCAAAAAATTAGAAGTTAGAATTATGACTCGTTGAAGTATTGATTTATTACTTTTTAGTACAACAAGTGAGCGGAAGAATTGAACTTATAATTTTCGATCTTAAAGTAAGGACCAAAGAACCCATGACATAACAATCATAGCAATATGAATGAATGTGACTGGATATTAAAAGTCACATCTGCCCTGATTGATTCTTGCATTTAAGGAGAAAATCTTCAAAGTTTCACACATCACATGTCATATCTTATCGGTTGGTGTGAAATTCAATTAATTGGTTGGGTTCTATTTATTACTATTATTTTTTTTTTACGTGTAATTTTGTGGTGGTCAGCACTTGTTTTCTGAAGCAGCCACACACGTCAACTGCCTCTTTCACGTGTTTGACCATTCTCTCTCATGCAAGTGGGAACACACTCATTTTTTTTCTCTTTATTACCAAAATACCCTTATTTTAATTTTCTTAAAAAATATCAGAAGATATCCACAACCCCTTTTTAAGATACGAAATTAGATTGAAAACAAAATTAAATTATATATTTGGTATCTATAATTTAGAATTAGTTTCGATTAACATTATATAGTTTTAGTTTATTCATAAATCATATTTGTCATTTCTATATATTGAATATGTGACACATTTTTTATTAATGTGGTAATAAATGGATATTTTTTCTTTTTTAAGTATAAATTGATATTTTTTCTGGTTGAAAATGATATATAGTAGATTGTATTATAGTCTAGTTTTGGATCAAAAATAGAAAAAAATAGTGCATTTTCGAGTGGATAGAAAGTGTTTTAACAATAATTTGTGAAGTTTATGTTTCTTGTTTTAAAAAAAAATTGTAAAGTTTAACTAGATCGTAAAGACCAAGTTAAAACTTTCTATAATGATAAAAGAAGAGAATAAGTTAGGTCCATACCATTAGCATCAAATTGTCAAATATCAAAAATTTATTTGAGACAGCTTAATTTGAAAAATTATGTCTTATATTCGTTCATTTTAACATAACATGAAATATATATGTATAGTGTCAAGATGTTCACTCTCTGTGGGAAGAATTGGACTGATTATTTAGTTTTCTTTTATAATTTTCTGAGGAACAGACTGATTTTGAGTTTATGATCACAATTGAATCTAATGGCTGCAAGTTGTTGTTTTTGCGGCCGCCGAAAAGAACACGATAAAATTAAAATTGACAAAACTTCAATACTTGAGAGGTCAACGAAGCTTCCTTTCTCTAGAGATTAGAAGAAAGAAATATAATATATATAACTTTTGACAGATGGACTGAGGGCCGTTTACTTTAAGATAACGAAAATTAAGAAATGAAAATAAAAATGAAAATTTTTCCCTTTTTTTCTTTAAGGAAAACTTATTTTGTTAATAAATATTACTCGGACTATCCTTTAATATCGTTAAGAAGCTACTACAAAAATAAGAATTTCATAATAAACGGAGGAGTGAGAAGCAAAAGCAATATGCTTGACCACACGATCAACCAATATGTTGAAATCTCTCCGGCACAAATTTCATTCTTGAAGTTCCTCCGTTTCCAATTGCACCCAAACTTCCGCTTCACTCAAAGTCTTCTTCTACCTCAATAGAAGTTGAATCAGTCGAATTCAAAAATCAAATTTGTAGAACTCTTAATCTGTGAGCGAGGTGGAGATCCTCCCAAATGGCGAGCAATTCGACATGCAAACGTTGGTACGCAACCTCTACAAATTTGGACATCGTGAATGATATATTATTCTCCCTCCCATATCGAATCAGCAAGCTCATACACCTATATGGAGAAGTAAACTATGGCAAGCAACATTCGTCTCCTTTAAAAATATTTACTACAATATGCGAATTGAATTAATTGGCGTATACATTGAGAAGAATCATCTCCCAAATTCATTCTTATTTCTGAATTGTAGGCTCCAAACATTTTCAACAATTAATTTATAGCCTTTATTCTTTCTCTCCGTCCCTTAATAATTCATGACTTTAATTTTTATTTTAGTAGGATGGAGGACAGAATTTTTTGGTTGGTGATTTATTTTATTTTATGGCTTAAAATATTATTATTTAATATCAATAAAATTGTTAAGTCATTAGATATTATAACAATAAAATTTTATATTAATGATAGTGGTAGGTCTAATAAAATTATATTAATTTTGTTAGTTGATAAAATTTTGTTTATTTATTTGTTAATATTAAATAAATGGTTAAAATTAAAAAATAAATTACTATAAAATAAAATATACTATTCTTTAATTAAAAAATAATATTTCCCATTATTTAATTAGTATATTTGTTAATAATCAGAAATAAACAAATATATGTATTTTAATTATTTGTAATTGTTATAAGTCTAATTTCTTGGGTGAGTCTGGACGGTTTTAGTAAAAAATTAAACAAATTAATAATGTGATTTCGATTCTAAAAAATTTATACTAAATAATATCAAATAAATAATATCTACATTTTTTCGACTAATTTTTATTCGGTTTACGAGTAAACATGGTGTAAATTGATATTCTAAAGTTTTAAATTTTAAAAATGAGAAATATAGCTAAATAACGATGATGAAAAACATTCGGGGGTCATGTATGTTAAAGATCACACATGGAAAAGAAAAGAAATCTTGTATAGATTTATAATAGACATGATCTATATTTCTCTCATATTTTCAATTGGTTGAGAGATGTAGCTCCATGAATATTAATACAGTATCAGAGTTCAACAAATTCAAATTCAAATGAATATTCGATTCAAATAATGAGATTCGTTAAGATCGATGAGTAAAAAAGAACCACAATCGTATTAACAATGTGTACAATGATAGACAAAGTCTCAGTCCCCAGCCCCGGTCCGAACGAGGTCCCCTAATGTCGCTGCTGCCGAGACCAATAATACAAAAGCTCTGTTTTTATTATTTTTTGTAAATAAAAAATTGGTGTAGTGTGAAAACTGGAATGTCATACTACGTTAATGGGGCGGCCCTATTTTGGGCTTATTTTGTAAACGCGTCGCTATTATTATTATTATTTTTGTCACACTACCTTAATCTTTCCCCACATTTTTTAAATAATAGTTTAGGAAATCTCCCCTCCCCTTGATTTTTATTCTTACTTTCTTTTTTTAATGGAAAAGTTATTAAATGAAATTGGTCTAATCCACTTTGTTTTCAATTGATTCACGTGTGTTTCATGGGTATGCCTCTTAAATATATAATGCCTATAATTTAATATAATTCTGTCCCTTCTTCATTGGTTTCATTTAAAGAATATTATTCCAGAATTTTCCCTTTTTTTTCTTTACTTTCATAACTGATTTACTTCATTTGTGAATAGTTTCCCATTTCATTAAAAACAAAAAGTTGAGCGAAAAAAAGAAACAGTATTTTTCATGTATAATTTGAAACATGGTTCGAAGTATATCACAAATTTAGTGATCTAACAATATTCAAAAAAAATTTTAAATGTCAGCCCTAACCTAGGTAAATAATTAATTTTGAAGATACGACATCATACAAATAAATAAAATGATAGGAAGTAAAGAGTTTTCAATGGTTGAGCTTATCTTCACGTCGGCGTGAACAATTAATTATGAACCTATCAAATGAAATAAATAAAAATATAAACATTTTAGTTCTATTTTGTGATTCTGGAACTTAGTTTTTGATAATAACCCCAACTGGCTTACTTTATTAAATTGTGGTGATGTTTTTCGATTTTAGTTCTGTTTCCTTAGAAAAAATAATACCATCCACGGATGCCAAATTGGGAATCATCTTGGGAATTTCTTTCAAACAAGAAAAACTCTTTTTCCCTTTATTTCTTTTTTCAGCAAGGGATTTAAGTAAATATTCATGAGCATTATATTTTACTCAAATTTTAAGTTTTGTAACCAGCTTTCTTGTGGAGAATATAATATTACAGAATGTGTAAACAACGTATGCATAAATAGAGAAAATGACTCAAATTTTAAGTTTTGTAGGTAATATCATCGAGGTATAGATTTAGACCATTTGTCTTATGAGAAAGGTTATGTAGTAGTGCACTAACCAAAACGATATATTCAAAATGTGCTATAATTTCATGTGTCGGTTTTTTAGCACAACAAATTAGGGGAATGAAAGTTTGAACCTCTAATTTTAAGGAAAATGACAGTTAAGCTCACGTTGACTTGCGATTTTATTTTATAAGATATTAATTTATTTATATTATATTAGGGATTTGTTAATGACATGTGAGGTACATAGAAACCTACCTCTCAAGCTATGCATTTTTACAAATAAGAAATCTACAAATAAAAAATAATTAGTTGCATGAATTAAAATTTTTACGTAACATATTCATTTGCACAATCTAAAACACGAACTGTTATAAAATTCGAACTTTACAATTCTAAAGGATGCAAACTCATACTTATTTAATAAAAAATGAAAACATAATCCAAACATTAAAAAGTATTTAACTTGGTATGAACTTTAAGAAGTCGAGCCTAAATATGTTTACTATTTTATTTCAAGCAATATATGAGTTTTACTAACTTTGTAAGCTCCATGATTCTTTGTCTTTTTCCTTTTGTTAAATATAACATTTTTAATCTTACAAATGTGGAAAGAAAATTCAAAATTTATGACTTCTTACAAGAAGAGACACTCATTGCATTATTATTATTATTTTTTTTAGTACCATCATATGACCATCTGAACAACATTGAAGTCGACACAAGCTATATATAAAATTAACGTAGAAAATTGAATTTTTATATCACATTAATATTTACAAAGCATAATTTGGTTAACACAATCCAAACATATATTATACAAATCAAGCCTTTCACTTCAAACTTCTATAAATACAGATTTATAATTATCATGGTCGTCTAATCCGATTTGACCTGACCTGGTTTGTTTGTTTTCTATTATTATTTTCCTTTCCTTTCTTTCCTTTTCTTTTTTATCACTCCATTTTCACATGGAAAATGATTTGGTACTCTCTCTCTGAAGCTAGCATTCAATTGTTTAAATTCCGTACGCGAAAAAGTCTATAATTTATTAGAAAAGGTTAGAAGAGAATGTAAAGGTGTGAAAATAGAAAATATGGATGAAGAACAACAACCGAGTGGTCCTAAGAAATACACACACATGCAGTTCTATAATACATGCGTACAGTGAGGAATTAGAAAATTTGGAGAAATTTTCCTTATCATGAAACACAATATTTAGAATCATATATGTTGGTTATATAATATTTTGAGAAGCATTTCAAATAGTAACTAATCCTTCATAATAAGTAAGGATTGACCAGATGAAATAGTTCCTGCTAAAAAGAATAATAATAAGAATGGAATAATTACTGATTAATATCAATTTAGAAACCACATATTTGGATCATAACATTTTAGATTTGATGTGTTGATTAGGAGAAAATATTAAAAGTGATTAACCAAACATCACTTATACTTATAATATACTGTAATTTTTTTATTTAAATTATTGACAACGATCGTATTTAATTATGTTGAATAAAATAAACAAAGCGAATAAATGAACCCACCATTGCCATATCATTTCTCTTATTTCTAAAAAAGAACTTTAGTTGTAAGAAGTTTTTTTAAGCCTAATAAATTTGGAAGGGTGGAGATTTAAAACCGCTTAGGCTTTGTTGATCTTAAGAGCTAAAAAGCATATGTTTTTAACATTATTTAATATATATATTAATTAGATTAACAAGTGATGATTTAATATAAAAGGTTGGTCAACCAATTAAATAAGGGTGAGGATACTGAGTAACTTGATTGACCGACAAAAAGAATTGATAAAGCGCGAGTTTCTGTAGATGAGAAAAAAAATTTCTTTTCCAATTTAAAATTATAGAGTAACATAAATATGAAACTTTAAGCTTATAAAACGATTAATTTGTAAAGAAGAATTAAGGAAGGTGGGCATGCGGTGATGGAGGAAGTTTGAAGTCGTCACAGTAGTGGTGAGAGTAGCAGAACCCTTTAGGCTGCTGTGGCGTAAGGTTAGCACGATTTTTATTATCGACGAACGAGGAAACTGGAACACGCGTCAATGGTTGGTCGGTACTATCCGTTGGGTCCCACCGAGCGGCTCCATAACCGATCCAAAACGCGGGGGCTGAACCCTCAACCAACCAACCAAAACGCCGCTTACATTTTTACTCTCTTCTTCTTTTTTAATCCCCAAAATGCCCTGCTCCCCTGTTGAATCTGAGCCGTTGGATGGCGGATGATCCTCTTACACGGTGACGCGGTCGGCTTACGACATGGCCAGCAGTCAAAATCCCTCATTTGACTCTCCGCCATCTCGTATCTATCAAGTCCAATTCTTCTATTTAACCCAAATTCCCCCTCTTCTCTATACAATTACAAATCCAACCAGCCATTTTCAAAACACACAATATTCTTATACTTTAATTTCCACTCACCTGCCCCTGCCCGAGAATACAATACCCAAATAATATTTCAATTATTTCTCGTTTATGGCGCCGAGGGAGAAGGCTAAGGCTAAGGCGGCGATCATGCCCGACGCTTGCGCCAGCAAGGATCCGCATTTTAGAGGCGTCAGGAAGAGGCCGTGGGGAAGATACGCCGCCGAGATCAGAGATCCGGCCAAGAAGACCCGTGTCTGGCTAGGTACATTCGACACCGCCGAGGACGCCGCGCGAGCTTACGACGCCGCCGCCCGCCAATTCCGCGGCGCCAAGGCCAAGACCAATTTCCCCTTTCCCTTTCTCTTCCCATCGTCCAAACTCAATCACAGCCCCACTCGGAGTAGCACCGTCGAATCCTCCAGCCGGGACCCTGACAATCACGACGGCGACGGCGACGCTGCCGGATCCCGGCGGCCGTTCCCATTCCAGCAGGTGGCTGGAGGAGGAGTTTTCCCCAATCACGTTCTATTCTACGATCCCATTTTCCGCCAAAAGCCGGTTTCGATGACCGGAGCTCAAAGTGACTCGGATTCGTCTTCCGTCATTGATCTCAACCAAAATGACCACAAATCGAGACCGCTGCTTCTGGATCTCGATCTCAATTTCCCCCCGCCGGAGACCGCTTAGTTTATCCGACGTCGATCGATATTATCGGAACTTTTTTCTTTTCTTTTCTTTTTTTGGAATTAAGCTCTCCATGTAATTAATTAATTAATACACACCTGTTGTACTAGTAGAAGGATCTAACTTTTTTTTCGGTGACGGAGCCGAAAGACGAAGGTCATTACTCATTCATTTACCCCGTCCATGTCGTCGGCGCCGGAGAACAGAATCTAGAGACGACAGAGGAGGCGGGGGAGCGGTGGTGGGTGGGAGTGGGGTCCACTTATTCCAACACGTACTATGAGAATTAAGGGAAGAGGACAAAACACGAGTTTTGGTTGTCGTTTAAAGAGCGCAAATGCAGGGGACGTTGACCTATGATGGATTGCCACATGTCGTTTTCTCTCCAATTTTCTGTTTTCTCGTAACATGTTCTCACCAATAGCAATACTATACTGTACTAAGAGTCTGTGTCGTCTCTCTTATCTTTATCTTAAGGAAATGGCAATGGTTTTTTTTTTCCCCTTTAATTTTTTATTTGGATTTTAACTTTTGTAGAGTTATGGGTAGCCAATGCCAAATCATTCCAGTGTTTTAAGTTTCCTCTGTTATCTACTCTCTTCGTTTTTGAGTTCTGGGCTTCCACTGTAATTATTAAATTAATTTGACGGTCGCAGAAGCTTTCTTTTATATTTTCTATTTGAGTTTAATAATGACATGAATTTGTTAGACATAAAATTGAAATTTTATGAGTGTATTAGAAGAAGTTTTTTGAACTACACCTCAATTAGAAATCTTGAAAACTTGAGACCAAACTTGTAATTGAATAAAAAATTAATGAGAGGACTAAAATGGAAAATTTTAGAAATAGAATAGGAATGAGAGTGGAGACTAAAATAATGGTTTAAAAGGTGAAATCTAAAAAGGAATATTGTTAATTTAATTAGTCAAAAAATTAGTCAACTATACTCTAATTTGGTATATGATCATAGGATGTCTATGGTGCCACTGCCTGCCGCGGACAAGACTGATGGGGTTATGGCTTAATGGAGAAGCCTTTCCCCAAACAAAAATTCTCTTAAGAATGGAAAGATGGAGTTGATGGAAACAAAAAGTATATGTACAGATGGAGGCTATAAAATAAAAGTCTATGTAGCGTTTATTTTTTAGCATATTTTTATCTCATGCATACTTGCCATGTGTATTGTGGTGAGTTATGGACCCCTCGATTGAAAATATGTATCTAACCAAGTTCTAACGAGATAGTTGTCTCACGTCTCTAAGTATTCTCTAACTACCTATTCACTTGTGTCGGTTTTAGGTACAGGTACTGAGTATCAATTCAATCACGTTAGGATGAGGTGGGGCGATAGAATTACTTGTTGTTGACTTGAAAGACAACCTATTGTGATGGAAAATTTACTTACTCCAACATGGGGAAGGTAGATAATACTAGAGAGAAATTCACGTTGACACAAAATAAGGTTAGAGTAGCAAGGCTACACTTCCCAAAACTCTCATATAAAAGGCGTTGGAGTCTCACATTCCCTAACGCACACAATCTCTTAGCAACCTATTTGAGTTCAGCTAGACACTTACTCAAACTAAATATTAACTTTAAGTTTTGGAGTGTGTGGTTGAGTACACCACAGTAGTGCAAGATTCTATTTGAAGGTAATTGACTTGTCTTGTCTACAGATCAGTTTAGCAGACACATGACTCATAATTCTGTATCATGAGCAACATTTGGTGGGCTATTATCTGCTTTACAAAAACTGCCATAAAAAAGAGTTTTAAATTCTCATATTAACATAGCATTGCCATTGCTAGATACCATTAATAGGCTCTATTCCCACAAAAGCACGTGACAATTTTGAAAGAAACTTGCTTAATGGAACTAATTTAATTTTTTTTTGAACTTAAAATGAATTATTGAACTAAAAAACGCCTTTTACTTTTGTTAGCTTCAAATATATCACAAAATTTTTTAAAATAAAAAATAAAAATTCTCAGTTTTTATTGCTGTATATATATATATATATATATATATATATATATATATAATTTTCGTAGTAAAAGAAATAAAAAAAGAAAAAAAGAAAAAGAAAAGATTTTGGGCCCCATTATTAACTGGGCTGGGAGGTTACTCGGTCGAAGCCCATAATTAAAGGTTAGAAGAAAAAGAAGAAGAAGAAGGGAAGAACCGGTATTTACCGGTTCCTGTAGTTGAAAGGAAACGGCTACTAACATTTCGTAAACCGACCAGGCATGGTAATGTTTTCAAGTTCGTTATTTTGATTTTCTCTGGACAAAACAGAGAGAGGGATGAATAATTGCGCATGAGGTTTCAGAGAGATTAGGTCTTCAATTTGGGATTCTAGGGTTTTAAATGGGTAGGGTTTTTCTCGTTGAATTGGAAGGCAGGTCTTATAGATGCCGCTTCTGCAATAACAACGTTGCTCTTGCCGATGACGTCCTCTCTCGGGTACTCTCACTCTCTATCTCCCCGTTTTATTTGCTCCCGCGCGTCTAATTCCGCCCAGATATGCTACAATTTTGTTTATTGACATTGTGGAATTGAATTTCTGAACATATTGGAGCGAAACGGGAGTTTATTTAGTCCTCAAATTATAGGTTTGCATGAGGATAGGTTGTTCTGTTTGTTTTATCATTAATGATCATGTTTTTCTGGTTTAATTGATATAGCTTTTGTATTTTCGGATTCCATTTTTTTGCTTTTTGAGCAATTTTGAATTATCAACGATTCAATCATATTTTGGTTGCATGGTTAATATTCTACTACTCGGAGGTAATCTGATGCGACGGAGTCTCAAATGCTCAGTTGGAGTATTAACTCCTTTGATATCTCGATCAATTTCCCATTCTTTTTTCTCACTTTGATTTTTGAGATTGCACCACGAAGCTACTTTTTAAGTTATTACAGTTTGATGAATCTTTATGCTGCTTTATTATCATAACATAATATTGTGCGTGTTGCTCGTTTCGTTCTGCATAGTTAATCGATTATGAAGTTATCATTGTCCATTTTGATGAATTTTTTATTGTTCTATTATTGACCCAGACTTTCAATTGCCGCCAAGGGAGGGCATACCTTTTCAGCAATGTGTAAGTGTCCTTGTTATTAAATTTTGCTTTCAAGTCCAGCTTCAAATCCAAATGTCTAGACTCTTTGCAAGGCACCATTTGAGGAGGATTCTGTAAGAGGGAGGGGATTCTATTGAATTCCCTTTGAAATCTGATTTATTTAGTGTGACAATATATCTATATATGGAATTGGAAATATCTTGTGACGCTTCATACTTCTACTAGGATTCTTTTTGCAGTCTTTACAACTCACAATTCACAGTATGATGCCTTGTGCCTTTTATAATTATTAGTTATCCCTCTTCTCTTTTGTAGTGCATTTCTATTCTACAAACATTGAGATGAAATGACCTTATTTTGATTTTTTTACTGACCTCAAATCTTCATTGTAACATAAATTGGATTACTTTTACCTGTTGCTAGAGTTAATGTGACAGCTGGACCCAAGGAGGAGAGGTTGATGCTTTCTGGTATGCACACTGTGGAAGATATTTTTTGTTGCTGTTGCGGACAAATTCTTGGATGGAAATATGTAAGCTTTCGTCTCCAACTATCTTTGATACGTGGTCTAATTTTGACCATCTTTAATTGAATTAATGACATTTTAGTAAAAATCATCATGAATTGCTATTTATAGGCTTAAATATTTAAGTTCGTGGTTTTGTTATCATCTACGTATCTCATGCATATTTCAACTTTCAGAATTAGATCAAGGTAATCCCTGAAACTAGTTTATGCGAGCATAAGTTGGTTTGATGCCATCAAGTATTCAAAAGTATTAGTAGTAATAATAATTATCTATAAAGCATGGACATTGTATACAAATTAGGAGACGCCAAGAGAATATGTTGGAATATTGTTAATACAGTTCAATCCTTATGAAAGATAACCTATTAGAATAAGCCAAAACCAGAGAAAAAGAAAACGCTCTTGGAAGAGAAGAGCAAAGCCACCTCTTTGCTATTATAAAACACATAACAAAACCCCATTTTATCTAAAATTTTTGGAAAGTAAAATTTGTTGTTATATACTTGAATACAGAACTGCCGCAAATCTAAATTTCCCCCTCCGGGAGGGAAGGTTGTCCAACTCTCTATCGCATCAAATACTGGGGATTTCTCTCATAGGCCAGAGTTCTTCGTGGTTTCAGCCTTTTTATTTATTTTTATTTTTTTATGATAACTGGGAGTTGGAACTCCGCTCCACTATATCAAGGGGCACCCATGCTCGCCCCAAGACCCCGACCCAGGAGGTTTCAGCTCTATTTTGTTTTGTTTTGTTCTACTTCTCTTTTGCTTTTCATCCTCTTCTCTTTTGAGTTTATTATAAAGTTTTTAATATTTTTAGTTTCAGATATCACTTTTCTCAGGCTGAGATTGTAAAAGAAACCACTTCTCATACAGGGTCATTGAGATCTTTACAGAAAAGAAGAGAACCTGCCTGATGGCAATGAAAATAATATTGCATTCTTTTAACTAGGAAAATTGAAGAACGTAATAGGCAAACTACTCCATTCATGCAAAGTGCACGTGTAATAATTCATTTCTAATTTGGACAGATAGAACAAAACATAATCTGAGTATCACAATCGGATGCAAATGTAATATGCAAGGTAAGGTGCAACGACCATGTCTGCCTGGCTGTCTGCTAGGCTTGTCTTGAACAGCTAAATATGGAATATGGCAGGTTGCTAGAACTTATGCCAGCAGTTACCATACTGACTTACAAAAAATCTATCTTATTCACTGTTACAAGACAGGATGAATAGAAAGCGTCTCCAATATATACATGTGTATGCATATCATATAACCTTTCATATGCTTGAAATCCTGAAATTACATTAAACTGGAATTGATGAGGGTGCTTTTCATGGTTTGATCTGCATGCATGTGAAAGATTGTGTGTCTTTATGAGGAATTTTTCTTGACTGGTTGATTTGATTGCAGTATTAGATTGCAAAACTAATATTGCTGCATTTCGATAGGTAACTACACATGACAAATACCAAAAGTACAAGGAGGGAAAGTTTGTTCTTGAGAGGTACTTGGACACTTTCATTATCTTTCTAGATAACTTCAGGTTTCCTGTAAATACACTATTAGTCCTGAGTTTTTCTTTTCTTAATACCTGTAACAGATGGAGAATAGTTGAAGAGATGATGGAAGACTTAAATGCAGATGCTCATCCTGGTTCAAGCGATATGGAAAATCCTTAGTGAGTTTGTGTAATGTTCTCCAAAATAAGGAAATTGAAGCGTACATGTCAAAGAGTGCTGTATGTATAAACAAATCTAGAGGTTGTAGAGCCACCATTGAACTGCATGACCATAATCTTTAATATCATTAGCTTTGAATGGAATCATTGTCTTGGATGCTGAATACTCCCCCCGCACAATTATTTTTCACAAATGAACAACCCCCTCCTCCACTCGGTAAATTCAAATTTAGGCATTTTGTTTGGGAACTTGAATTGGGAGGAACATAGTTCCACAATCTGATTCATAAGAATTAATTAGAGAGCTCATTATAAGCTCTCTCTAAATTGAATTTTACTATGCCATGCTGTGTCTTGTGTAAAGCTGGGAACTAGAAAAGGAGAAAAGGAATTCTTTCTTTCTTTTTTTTTGCAGTAGAAGCTGATGGTTAGCTTTTTGGATGGAGCAGAGATGGCCCACAAAGATGAATGGTGGAGATTGTTTGTGGCGGCCTCAACTTTAGGCGCCGTTTTGAGGCAGAGGAGAGGGGCCGCAGTGAGCCGTGTTGCTTGGCTGGCTTCTCGGCAACCCCCGCCGTACACGACGAGTGGGACTGCGGCCGCCGCCTGCCTGCCCTCCCCATTTAAAACGTTATCAGTAAAGGTAAAGGGGGAATGAATGAATGAATGAATGAATATAGTTCCTTCTCTCTCTCTCTCTCTTCTTTGACAGAAGGAAAGTTTTAATACTTCAAAATGAAATGACATTCACTTGTTTTGTTTTGTTTGAAGAAACAAAGTCTTCTCATATTATGTGCAAGTGCAACATAATCTCAGCAATCCAATCCCAATGGATTCTGAGGGAACTTTGGAAAAGGAGATGCAGGTATAAAAAATGTCAACAATTTTGAAGCCTTGATTTTAGCCATAAAAAGAAGAATCCAGGCTGGTTCAATGTATTACTATTAGGAATGAGTCAACAGTTAGAATGTGAGTGTATAAAGCTGGACTCCTCAATATTACATGCTCTCCCAACCCTTGAGATGTCACCATCTCTCAGCAGCAATTTCAATTTTCAATTATTTATTCCCAATTCCAAATAAACGTTTCTCTCCACCTCTCTCTCTCAATCAAAATGTTAGCTTTTTGGGGAAGACGGAGTCCCTTTATTAAATTTTTGTGATTGATTAAAGAAAAAATCAGGTCAATCAATACATGATTAAGTTTTGCAACGAATTAGTCAATATTAGGAAAATAAAATACCTCACGTTTTGGTTATGCTGTAAATTGCAATTGCAAATCAATCAGAGTAGGATTTGGGTTAATTTGAAGGGAAAAATAACAATTAAAATAATAAAATATTTGGATACGATGGATAGTGGACGACGTTAGCGACAAGATCACGGAGTTTAAGCGGGAGCTGTCCCAGAAACAAAAAACAATTTTTTTATGTTTTTGTTTTTGTTTCCATTTTGCGCGGCGTGTTTGGTTGCAGTGGCGTCGTTAAGCCGACGTGACGTCTCTGCTACCGACAGCCTCACTCGTGAGTAGAGTAGGGACCAACCTGCCATCGCCTGGACCCCACCTCACCTCACCGATTCTCCTTTTTTTTATTATTTTTTTTATGGGTCTTTAAAAGGAAAAATAAAAAACGCCAGTTTTAAGAGTGAGAAAAGAAAAAACCCAAATAATTGGGTTTAGTATATAGTACGATTTGATAAGAAAGAGAAAAAAAAAAGCGAAAAGAAAAAAGAAAGGAACTTTACAAATATGGGTTGATTTGTTTGAATAGAGCCATGTTGTGGGGTTGTGGCTGTGGCCTGTGGATGAAATTTTTAATTTCTAAATCGATGCGCTGTCTGAAACCAAAAAAAAAAAAAAGGAAAATTGAAAAGACATAATAATTATATATGAATTTGGTTTTTAAATAAAAAGAAAAAAGAACGAGGGGCAGGGGACCACGTGGCGGTTGGAGTAGAAAAAAGAGGGAGGAAGAGAGGTTGAAATGACGGCTGGAGAAAGTGCAGTTTCAGTTTCAGTTTCAGTTTCAGTTTTCAGTAGGCAGCGACCAAGACGATACGTGATGACGCCAATCTCCCAAATTTTATCTTTTTTGCAATCCCATCCCCCAATTTTTCTTCTTCTTCCACTTCCCCCCCAGATTTTCTGCTATTTATTTTACTACCATGTTTTCTAGTCCAACCTAGCTTTCACTTTCTATGAACCTTAATTAATTAATTCATTGATTGAGTGTATATGTGGACAACGTTGATTTATTATTACTTATTTTAAGAGCATAAAGCCGCCGTCTAGGAGGGGGACCTTTTGTTTTATTTATTTGTTTTGTTTTGGACATCAAATCCAAATTCCATACAGACAAAATCTTGGGCAAATCTGTAATGGAAATGGGGTTTGGATAGGCTGTACCCACTGTGTGTCTGTAATGGCTATGGCTATCGTTTTCTCCTCTCTTTTTTAATTTTAGTCCAGAATAGGTTAAACCAACCAAGATTTTGGTGCAGTTTTCTTCCTCTGAAATCTCTTTTTTTTTTTTTTTTTTTTTAAAATGTTCACTTTGAATTTTCCTCAAATTATCCAAATTAAGCCAGTGAAATAAACCCACCTTGACCTGCCCATTGCAATTTTTGCTGACTTTATTTTATATGGATTTTTCATTTTGCTCTCGTTTTTGTGATGGGGGTTTGATTTTTTAGGTTGTCGCCTCTTTTCTCTCTTTCTTGTTTAATTATATCTGGTGGGCCCCACCGTTGATTAACTTCAAATTGTAATTTTTTTCCTTTTCTTTAAGTTCTCTCCGTCGTGGTCGTGTTCTAATTCAACACGACACATTAAAAAATAACATAGTACAACACTAACCAACATGAATATATTTCAAAACTAATTTGAGTAGAGATTGTGAGTTCGAATTCACGTTTATACATGTTGTACTAAAAAAAACATAAGCATGCTTCAACTAGCTAACACTTGTAAAGAGGAAATAATTTGATATCCATACCGCAACAAATATGATGATGTCACTGGAAACGCCCCGTTATAATCTCCATGAAATTAGAAAGGGAGAGAAGAAGTTAGGGCTTTCAGCCATTTTGTTGATTATCTCTTATTGTAATTTAAGTTTGTTTTATTATTATTTTTTAAAAAAAGTAATTAAAGTAAATATTATTGAGTAAAGGATTAGATGTTCAAATTCTCAACTATCTCCAATGAGTGTGGAGTTTATGTTTACTTAATATTATACTCATCACCCGAATTTTAAAGAGAATAAGATAAACTGAAAACAAAAACATGAAAAATGTTTACATATAAATAAGTGTTTTTTTTTCATACAAGGACCAGTCGTATAAGAAGCTAATTCGAAGAATGTTTAATTATCAAATGACTTTATTGTTTGTTTTCATATTTTAATCATGCTTCTTATCTTATTATAAAACTATCTTTGAATAACTGATATTTATGTTGTAAAAAATAGATTAAAATCGACAAATTTATAAACATCGATTTCTATTTTTAGTTTTAAACTTTTTCTGTTTTTATAAATAAAAATCATATATATTTGATAAGTGTTATTTGTTTTAACTAAAAATCAAATGTTTGACGATCGAAAAAGTTAGAAAGTTGAAGAGATATATTAGGATTAGAGATGACTGCAGTGTAGGAGGAAATCTAGATGTCGTCTCTCATCCTCATCCTCACCAAAATTTTTGGTCTCCATCTCTACCTTGTTCTCAAATTACTCTAAATCGAGGAGTTCACATTTGGAGACAGAGATCTTCGTTGGAAAAATTACCAATTTAATAATTAATTTTAATTAATTTAGGATTTAAAAATTAAAAAGAGTAATAAATTAGATCTATTTACTGAAATTTTATTTTTACTACTATAAATAATTAGTTTTAACATTAAATATTTTATCTACAGTTATAATAAAACGGTTAATAAAATATATATTAATTATCTAAATAATAAAATTGGGACGGGATGGGGACATAGTAGGAAATGCATTCCCTCGTTCTTGTAATAGGAACTGAATTTTACGAAGTTTTTTTGTCCTCCTCCTACATTGATAAAATAAAAATTCAGAGAGATAAAAGGAAAAAATCAAAGAAAGAAAAGTTAGAAAAACCTTTAATGAGAGAAAAGTTAAAAGACGAAAATAGAAAAGTTTTAGAGATAGTAAAGTTAAGAGCAAAAGACATCTCAAAACAAACTAGAGAGTGAGAAAAAAAAATTAGAGAGAAAAAGTTAGAATAAATAGAATAAAAATATATAGAGATGAAAATTTGAGAGAGAAAAGGATAGGGAGAGAAATTTACCTGCAAAAAAAAATTAGTGAAAAAAAAATGTTAGAAAAGAAATATGTCAAAAGTGGTGGACATGAAGAAGAAAAAAATAATAATAAGATTTTGAAAAATAGAAATCAATTTTTAGAAACTATTTTATTAAACTTCAAAGATATTGAAAAAAGAAAGAAAATTTGAATGGGTTATTAAATAATCATGCTTTTTAAGAATAACAAATAAAAAATAAAGAACACATCGAAATAAAATAATTATCAATTCAAAATAACAAAAGAAAAAAAGGTGAGAGACCAGAAATTAGTGTATCCATATGGAGAGGAGGAAAAAAGAAATATATTTATAGATAAATTATAGAGAGGGAAAATGAATATGTTTTGAAATTAGGAAAGGGTGTTAAAAATGATCCATAAAAGGAAGTATATTGGTAAGGAGAAAAGAAATGAAAATGGGTGTGCATTTAATACATCTTTTACCCTCAAGACTAGTGGTAAAAATGAGTTACTATTCAACAGAGTTCTACTTTTACATAAATTTTGAATCCGTTTGATTTGAGAAAGGAAAAGAAGTAGAAAATTTGAAGATTCAAATGCTCTCTCACACCCATAGTTTTAGTGCCCACATATTGACAAAAGAAATGAAAGAGAAAAAGAACCTTAGCCAAGAAAGGAATGTTCCCACTTACATATTACAACATCCTTACTTTATAGTACCACAAAATTTGACCCTTTTTTCTAATTAGGTGTAACATTTTCAAAATAAAAGGGCATAGATATAATTTGATCTCATCAAATTTCAGGTACAAGATAATATACTTGTAGCTCATTAAAATGATCTTTTTTAGAAGAAATACATATGTTATGCGGCGGTACATGTATTATATTAAAAATAAAAAAAAAATAAAAAAGGGTAAACTGGGGGCAGAAATTAAGAAGGAAAGAGAGAGGACGCGCGGGAGAAGCGCGTGGAAGAAGGGAGGGCTAAAATTGGGATGGAATTTATAGGCTGCTGAAATTGCCGAAACCGCAAAACCAGACGTACGAAGCTAAACAAACTAAGAAAGGAATGCAATTATTATAAAGCCGCACACGCTTGCTTGCTTTACATTGCCACCATCCGACGTCGTTTAAATTGCTCCCATAAACATTAATAAAAATCTCATGCTTTTGGCGCGTGACTAAAACCTCGAAAGAAAATAAAAGAGAAGACCCGTTCAATTGCTGCCCCGCCGGTGGAACTAATATTTCCCCGGACGGCGGCCGGCGACGCATCATTCATTAACCCATTAAAGAAGAAAGAGCGAGGCAATCATTTTTAAAAATACCGGAGAAATATCAAATATATCCACCAAAACCAAAACCAACCCTATATTTACATATCTGTTTTTTTTTTTTTTTTTGGTAATGCGGCGGTGAAAAGTGGATACAGAAGACTGTCAAAATAAAATTAAATAAAATAAGAAAAAAAGAAAAATAGGGGGAGAGAGAGAAGTGACGTGGATGTCCGTTAAAAACGCCGGTGAGTCGAAGGAAGGAATCATAATATTTCACAGCCACACCGGGGGAGGCTCGTTGAGATCAATGAGGAGGCCGCGCCGCACGTGCCCAAGAAACGACGTCGTAGCGGCGGAGGCTTCGAGCACCATGGGAGGAGCAGCCGGGGGAGAGGGGCCCACATTGACGGGGCAGCACAGGTCGTTGCGGAGGAAATCGCCGAGCAGGAGCCGAGTGGAGGGCCAGGTGGCGGGTCCGGCGGCGGAGGAGGAGACGTTGAGGTCGAGGACGGCGGCAGCGGAAGGGAGTGGCGGAGGGAAGTTGGTCTTAGCCTTGGAGCCGCGGAGGGACCTGGCGGCGCCGTCGTAAGCAAGGGCGGCCTCTTCTGGGGTGTCGAAAGTACCCAACCAAACTCTGGTCTTCTTCCAAGGGTCGCGTATCTCAGCGGCGTAGCGCCCCCACGGCCTCTTCCTCACGCCTCTGTAGTGCCCCTCACGACCACTCGACGACGCCATCCTGATGGAACACAACACAACACAACACAACACACCACACACAAAGAAAGAAAAATGATGTATCTATAAAACTCAAGGGACCCACGAAGTCACCCGTAATCCTCGGGTAGACGCCATAATATATATATAAACACACACCCCATTTAACTATTTAATAAACCTACAAATTAAAATTAAAAAAAAAAATTCAAAATGCGCTGGTTTCAGGGTCGCGGTTCATTGTTTTTGTTAGTTATAAATCAAAATGGAAAAGTGATTAGAATTTTGCGGCCGCGGGAAGGAGATTAGTGAGTAAATGGAGATAGGCGGTGGGGCCGGGGGAGATGGGAAGAGAGCCGCCGTCTGATTAGACGTGAGGGGAGGGGGGGTTATAGGATGACGTAAGCCCTACGAATGGGGGTTGGTGGTACGGCCGAGGCTGAAGCTGAGCGGCGCCTGCCAAAATATGTGGGGAACTGGGGCACTGCACTATTATTGTATTGCTATTGTATTGCTGTTGTATTGCTATGGTATTGTATGTCAGAGAATTGGCCACACGTGGAACCTTTATAACTGGTGTCTGAGTTGTAGGGAACAGCCTGGAATTGGGCCGGACTGGGCCCAACACTACTTTTTATGTCACTGTTTTCTAATCTTACTCTTCCCCCCAGCCCTAATTGCCTTCGCAACGCAACCCTTCCTTCTTTTTTCTTTTTACTTTTTAATTTCAACCGTTTACGTTGCCCATTGTTATTATTTTAACCTTTTTTTTGTTTTGTTTTGTTTTGTGTTTGTTTGTTGCACTGTACGACTACTACGAGAAAGGCCAGCGCCAGAGGGATGGTACAAAAAATGAGAGGAAAAAAAAATCTGACAATGACGGAACGAACGTGGAGGTTTCAATTTCACTGGAATAGTAATTTACTTTAATTGAATATTACAATTACGGATGCGAATGGGGGGTTCTCTCTTCTCTCCTCTCCTCTGTACTGTTCTTTCGCTGCTTTTATTTCTCTCAAGACAAAAAAGCAGGCGCCGCTCAAATGGTAAACTGATTTGTCCGGAAGCGGTTAAAAACTACTTGTCACCTTAACTTCACATCCAACTGCTCTCCCGTTTTTCTGATTCGCTAATTTCCCTTCTTCCTATTTTTATTTTCAAGTAGGTGAAAATTTTCTATTTATTTGACTTAGTTGCCCCTTATCATAAAATGTAACTAATCACATTAATCCTGCATTATATGAGGTTAAGAGACAATCTTCCGTCGCAATTATTCATATAACTCAGAGATGCATTCTTGTATTCAGATTGACCATAAATGTAACTGTGAAGTGTGAACAACAATTGCAAAATATGAGGTTCAGTTGTTCAACATGTAAAATGCAAAAAATGGGACAATAAAGTTACAACTGGGGAGGGGCTGGGGAATTATAAAGAAAATTGTCTGTCTACCTCAACCTTTGCTAAAAACTTTAGTAACTATATTCATTTCTCTATGCAAGCAGCAGTCCTTTACTGTTCTACAAAATTCTTTGGCACTCACCTCCCATCTCCTGGTTCAAGTTGTAAGAGTGTTGAATTGTATCAATGTACAAGAATTGGCTTCCATCGCAATTGGTGTCGAGGATCTTTACTGGTATTTGATACCATAAATCCATAACCGGATCTTCAATAAAATCTGAAGGAGGGAGCTAGTTTCAACCAAACTAAACACGATGACGCAGTTTTGATTGTTTAATCATGAAATCAAGTGTCCATTTTCAGTGGGAGTCCTCGTATGGCCTTGATTGTTGTGATGCATTGTCATCTGGACATCGCGAGATCGTTGGGTCCTGGCTTTTGCATATGGAGCATCTCTTGCTGCAACAGAGATCCAATAATGTATAGTTACTAGTTAGATATTAGTGGCTAAGATTTCCCATTAGAAATGCCCCTTTGGGCGATTGCTTTTAGTGATATGCCGAATCTAGAATAGCATCTCCCTGCCTCGTCAGGGATCTAGGTGCCCCAGTTAACAGAGACGACAATTATTGAATCACCAATCATATCCCTATCCAAGAAATGAACCTATGTATAACCCATGTGTTACTTCTAGTTCTCTAAGTTAATCGACTGTTTCTTACCGGCATTCTGCGCTCGGAGAATATTTTGCCGCCTTTTCCAACAGCAAACCGAAAAAGTAATTATGAGCAAGAACATAATTACAGCTCCGAATGCAATCCCAATTTTAGCACCGGCAGAGAGGTGTGACCCACATGCAGGTAGCCCAGGTATACCACAGAGACCGGCATTATCAGTAAAACTGTACCATCCATGGTCAGAATATCACGTTGTTTTATAAATATGATGTTCATCTGACGTATTTAATTAGTAAAAAGGCAACTTACTTGAAGCTAGCCCTGTGCAAAAGCCTAGCACCTAATGCGGCAGGCACTCTTCCAGACAAAGAGTTTCCGTTAAGATTGCTGTGAATCAGGGGTAAAAATAAAGTCTTGATTTGATCATTAAGTCCAATTTTATTTTGAAGATAGTCTGAAGTATCTTACAGTATCCGTAATGATGTCAACTGTCCAAGACTTTCAGGAATTGATCCATTGAAGAAATTGTAGGAGAGATCCCTGATAGAGAAAATATGTTTCAAGTATTGCACTACCACAGTTGTGTAGATCGAGAGACAGAAAACCCTAATATAAATGAAACAACAATCCAAATCTAATAAAACAAAGCAATTAGCATCATACTTATATACATATAAATTAATGTTGTACACATTCTTGACATATTAGAAACATTAATGGTACTCCTCATAGATATAGCACCAGTATCTCATTAGCCAGCTTAAGTTCCCTCTCAACCATTTTAAACATCCCAAGACATCATCGACAACTTTGCTTGTTTTCATAATATTTTTTATTAGATATTATCTCTATTATAAAAAGGTTCTATGGCACAGAGGAGAGAAGTTGGAGAGGTGATGATATATCATCTCCCCCCCTTCAATGGGGGCCAATGGCTGGACCAAACAACAAAACACAAACCCGTTCGCCAGTCTCTTGAAACTTCAAACTGAGGGTTGTATCGTTTGTGTCATGGTCTTATTGTCTTCAATTGTGCAGCATTAAGATTTATATTAATCTTGGCTGGCTCTTAAGTTAAGCCTCAACTAAAACTTCAAACTGATGTTAACTGAGGGTTGTATCGTTTGTGTCATGATCTTATTTTCTTCAATTGTGCAGCATTAAGATTTATATTAATCATGGCTGGCTCTTAAGTTAAGCCTCAACTAAAACTTCAAACTGATGTTGAAGTTGAATAAGCAAAGGTTCAATCATAACCTAAGCTAACTCGCTACCATAACTTGTTATTATGTATAGGAATAGTGTCCTTAACTATGCCAAATGAAAAATATTGGTTAATTTTTATCTAATCAACGTGCTTTCTTTATTATTAAATAGTTATGAATTTTTAAAGGCAGATGCAAGTACTAATGACGCTAGACTTTAACCTAGAATTATAACATAATGGCGAGCCTTACATCAAAACTCTTGTCTTGAATTTCGACATAATTGGAACTTCAACATGAGATGGTTTCGGGGAGTATTCCCATGCAATGACTAGTGGCCTGTGGGAATAAATGTAATACCAATATGTGCCAACCAAACTTCCTTGTTGCTTACATTGAAATATGTGGAACACAAACACATCCTCACTTTTTTCGTCAATTGATGCTTGGTGACTCTTGACGCACAACTTATCATGAGGTGACTCACTCACTTAAGACTAGTGTCCCCCCAACAGTATGCAGATTCAATACCATGTTCCTCCCAAGATGTATTCTAAGACGTCTTCACATCAAAGGAGGGGAGGAGTCATCCACCCTCGTAGGATGCACTTTTTGCCCCATGCCGCACACGTTTGCATGCCACCATGTGCCCACTTGACATTTGTCTTGCTCATATCGGTTGCTTGCCATATTCTTATGATTGAAGCTCAACTCTAGGACTGGGACCTTCTCCACCTATCATGTCATTACCCTCATCAATGGCCTGCTGACATCTTTGTTTTGAATACCTCCACCACCCCAATATAGGTTGCAATATATTTTCTCTAATGTCATTGTGGAATTCTTCTACCAGTGTGTGTTGGCTTCACATTTACCAATGACATTTGTTTCCATTTTAATAATAATAAAAAATAAAGAAAACAGTGTTGTTTCTTGCAGGGTTGCGACACTATCTCTCATTATAATTGCCTCTTCTCCTCACTTAACTTGACAGCACCTAAATGAATTCTAAACTAGATTGTTAAATGGGAAACTTTCTCGCAAGCTGGAAAACCTTCTCTCGGACTCCTCAGATAAAAGAAGAAATTTTTCTCTTTTAAATAGGAGCTTATCCCTTCCACAGCATACTTGTTCCCCCATAGACTTGGCCCAGATTTGCTCCATAAAGCGTCACTATTTTGCTTTGGCCTTTTCATACCCCATAGTTCGTAAACTTTAGTAAATGTAAACACGACGATGCAACGAGGTGCGTCTCCAAGCCAACTATTAGATCTCATATGCTGGCATCTTTCTCGAGTATTTCATTGGAAACAAATTAGTGCTTCCTTAAGCTTATTAGTTACCATTTATATAAACAACCATCACAAATCACTCTCTGTGGTGTTCGGTTGCAGTATCACCTTCTACAAAGAATCCACTACACAACTGCAATTTTCCCATTACATTCCGAGGTATAACTTCCTTTGAAATCCACCACCAAGTCCATTGAACTAACGTGATTTAACTGGCCTCCCACAGAACTTGATGCATGGTGTCGCCCACTCTCTCTAAAGCACAATTTCTTGAGAGAACAACCCACATGGTGTGGCTTAAGAAACTCAACATTCTCCAAAACCCATAAGAAATTCACCATGCACACAACCAACCCAGTCAATTGCATGATCAAGTTTTTCTTATTCATCTCTACGAACACTGACTTGTCAGGATTTCTGACCCAATTGGGCAACAAGGTGCACCCTCCACAGTCGGCATTAAAAGTTTTAAGCTACTCAACAACTACATGTAATAATTAATGTCGACTGCAAAACTGATCAAACCTGAACATCATTATTAGGCAATTATTCTTGTTATCAAGGAATTTAGCTTATCATCTAAGTTATCATATGTACCAATCTCTATTTCTAAAATTGTACTGGTCCAACTAGATGGAAGCTCTTTCAAAATATGTATCAACAATGTAGATTAGATTACAAAAATATTAGAAACCTAAAAAGCTTTAAGATAAGTTTATAAGAAACACTCACAAAACTTCTAACTTGGCTATTGTTCCGAGTGAGGCTGGAATGGGCCCATGGATGCTGTTTCCACTTAAGTTTCTGGACAAACATGTATCAATGGATTAATGCATGGAGCAACCAACGGCCATCATAAGTAGGAGCTTCAATTCCTAAATTTCATAAACTTCATTGTAGATATCTTTACCAGTAATTTTATTTTAATCAGGTCCCAGATTAAGGATTTTCTATACTACTTAAAAATCTGTTAAACGGAAAAAATTTTAAATAATTAAATAAAAAGCACACCATAAAATCAACCAAGAAACCAATAAAAAAATATTGTCACTATTTTACTACAAAGATGGGGTGCAACTAACAATATCTTACATGCTTTGTAGATGACGCAGTTGTGATGTTTCATTTGGCAAGAAACCCATTAGACCTTGGTTGTCTAGACCCCTGACCATGCAAAGTAGAAGTTAATGCTTGTAAAAATTCTGAAAATAATTGAAAAAACAATTACAGAAGCCATCAGGACACAAAAATAACAGAACATTGAAATATTGTCTATATGGTTGTATCAGTATGATATCATCTCAGATAACTATAAAATTTTCAAAATCTTTAGAAGGAGCAAGATAAAGGAAGTACAGTCCATCAATGACCCATTTGTTTCCAGCCTTATCGTATTGGCAGTCTGCTCCACTCCAAGGATGTTGTTGAGGAACACATGGATCACCATTCCACCCAAAACGAACAGGAAGAGCTAATGCCGCCTTCAGGCTCTGCAAAGCCCTAACTACAATGATGCGACAAAATCAGTGTATATGTCTCCAGAATTTAAAGATGAAATGCAGTATAATCACATATTATGCACTCCATAATTGTGGAAGTTGAAACAAATATTTCTTTCAATAAGAAAAAGGAGGGACAAACATGATGTACGAGAAAAGAAGCAGGGCACTTGTCTGCAGCCTACCTTCATCTGGGGATGTTTTCACTTCGGTTGGAACAATTTCAAAAACCTCAATGGCATTGATTATGGCATGACTACCTTCTCTAGGCTGCAAGGTTATAGTCAAAGTCCTCCCATTGACAGCAACGGTCGTGTTAAGCACAAGAGCAGTATTCTGACCACCACTGAGTTTCAAAATATCCACATCTCTAAATTTAACATCGCCATTTATCAAGATGTCAAAAATTCTTTGTCCTGCATTTCTGATTGAACCATCAATCTCAGCAAAGTGAAACCATATTGAGTAGTTTCTATTGGGATCCACATCCATTACATATGTCAAATCAGGTTGACTATCGGTGCTTGCAAGTGCAGACCGATATAGAGCTTCTGGATAAAAGTTTGGCAAAACTGAAGCCTGTTTGATGCTGCTTTCAACAGAGATGATATGATCAGACTGCTGACCAAAAGTTTTAATGGGAGTCCAAAATCTATCCCCACCCCATTGGTTCCCATTATAATCTGCATCAAACTTGGGCTTCCCAGCACCACAGTCCAGTCTTGTGGCCGTCCTAAGGATCACTCCTTGACCCCAATTGGGACCAAAATTGTATGCTCTCTCATCAATTTGAAGGATTTCAATCGCAAGGATAGCTGGATCTCCATGACCTGTGCTATGGAAGCAGAGAGAGGCAGAGCCATCCGTTAAAAATACAAGGGCTTCAGCAAATGTTTGCTCATCACGGTTGCTCCACCCTGATTTAAGAGAACAAATCTGCGTGCCTTCAACAGAAACATCGAATAGAGGTTCATTGTCAAAATTAGGTTGGTTAACAAATCCAAAGAAGATTCTCACAGAGTAGTGCCCCTTTGGCACTCTTTTGATAATGTAGCAATTTTCAGGACCCGTAGACAGGGGGAAGTAGCGAAGGGTGTTTAGAGGAGGAGAGATGTAACTCGGGCGTGTCGCATTAGCTGGTATCCCTCCTGTATATGCAAAGTCCTTGAACCATGGTGTATTTGTTGGAGGCGTGCGGACGTCATGCCGAGCTCCACAACTTATGCGCATAGCAAATGGTACTGCAGTATTAGAACACAAGAAATAATATCAAACAATGAGCATGAGAAGATAGAACGTAGAAGTAATATTAAGAAAGACACAGATGGAATAAATCGAGTTTTCAGACGTTTAGTATGTGCTAGAATTATGAAAAAGCTCGTAGATATTGAATTCCTTCGAAACGAGGAGTGTCTTTCAACAACTTCTTGGAATGCCCATTGTCCAAAAAGAAAATAAATTTAGTCCTCCTCTGCAGGCATGAGTATTAACTCAGAAACTCCTCATTTCCTTAAATTCTCAAATGAATGAAGAATGACTAATTTCGCACTCGCATAACTCCATCTATACCCTCGGACTTTCCAAAAACTGTTTCGAGAAATCAAGCAACGAGCCAATCATCACATCTCCAAATCGGATGCAAAAAATAACAACAACAACAAATAACTCATTAGCATTCCATTCAAAGGCAGCAGAATTCACTTCACACTCAAAGCAACAAAAGCTAAATAGTAGGGGCGCAACTTAGAGATCTATCCGCCGATGAATCCGGTTCAAATTTTATTCCAACTAAAAACTGTAATCCAGAACAATTGAATTAAAGTAAAAGGTAGCAATAGCATGCAGTTGTGGAGACTCCTAATTCATTAGAGCGAAAGCAGGAATGAGAGAGAGTAGCGGAAGCTTACAAGAGCGAGCTGAGGAGTGAGAGAAAAGGAAGGCGATAACTAGAAGCGAGGGGAGTAGAAATCTGAGCATTGTTAGCAGCTGCGAGGAATGCTTCATGAAGAAGAGCTCAATTCCAATTCTGATCTACAGTGCTCCATCTTCTTCTTCTTCTTCTTCTTCCTTAGTTATGAGGGAAGAGTGTGGTCGGACGTGTGCGCAGCTTTCATTTACATTTTACAGGTGAGAAGAGAATTGATTATGCGTTTGCTCAGTTGACCCGTGAAATGAGGCTGTAATAATGTGGTGCTGCTGCTTATCAACGCTCATCCGCCTCAACATGCCTACTAATCTATCTTTACCAAATTTTCATCACAAAAAGCTTGGAATTATTTTATATTACATCAACATCTCACCGTCCAAATTAACCTACGTGGCAGGGTCATGGAAAGTACGATGTGTGATGCCACAGAGAAGTAAGTTCACTTTTCTAATAAAGATAATTATCCATTCTTATATATAATTTAATTTTACAAATCCAATACTAATTCCACGTACATTTATCCCTTTGTTGGAAGAAGCCAACGGCCAGGAGACGGGGAGATGCAGATAAATTGGTAGTCGTGTGGTGGGGAAATCCGAAATGACGATAATACCCTATGGTTGATCTGAGTGGTCAGTGGAGGATGCTAGTTGAGTTGGAGTCAGTGGAAGTCAACTGAGTATAGGTGAAGATACTTTTTGACCACCAATTCTTGCACAATCATCGGGTATTTAGTGAGTCTTGATTTGAAAGGGATAAATAGAAATAGAAGAGGAGTATTTCAACTTAAAATGTTTTACTTTCGAAATTGGAGAAATTCTCAGCTAATTTTTCTAATTTTTGCTTAATATGATGTTCCCTCGAACCATCGCTAATATCTACTCAATATTTTTTTTTTTGAGGAATATTTATTTTGCTTATATTAACCGACCTCTTTCTTTTTTCTCCGTAATGATAGATCATATGTAGTTAATTTTGAGCATAGTTCAATTGGTTATGTTACTTAACTTTAACAAAAAGATTGTGAATTCGAATTTTCACTCCCACCTGTTTGTGGAAAAAAATCATATTCGGTATTAATTAGTTATTTTAAGTCAATATTTGATAGTCTCTTTTTACAAGAGTGTCATGTGATGATAATTCTGTTTTTTTTTTTTTTTTGCTTTCTATCATTTTTTTAAATAATGTTTGTTTCTTCACTTTTTTTTTCTTTTTTAATGTTTTTCACAATTCTTAAATACACATTCCTGTTAATCAAACTTAAAAAAATATATATAGTAATGTAAGGAAAAAGTTTTTAGATCTTCAAACATTATATTACAAAACAAATGGAAATGATATCTATGAACTTAATTTAAAAAAATGTTATCAAATCGAACTTAGATTTTGTTGGAAGTGTTGAGTCAACACTGGAGTCAAAGGTGGACCTGCAGACAAAACATTCCCACGATTAGTATGTTTGGAAACTTAAGTTAGTACTTGATGGAATTTGTGTCTACCTGAACTTAGTAGGAATTCTATTATGTTACGTACCTTGCAAAGGAATGGACTTCACCAAAGAGCTTTGGGAAGCATTCGCGTTTCTAGATTGGTGTAGAACTGGGTTTCGTTAGGTTAGTTAGAGGTAATTTTACCGGACCCATTTCGTTTCAGCCTATCTGAACTAAAATACAAACACGCATTTCTATTAAATACATGATACATCCCCTGCATAAACAAAAATGACCTATCTCAATTATGTGCCATACATCTTTGGTTATAATTTGAACCAACTTCTAAAATTCATTGTTCTTAAATTCATTTCCTTTTGTATGGTTAATTGAATTGAATGAAAACTCGAGGAAAATGGATGTAATAAGGAGAACGACATCTAATTTGTTTTGGTAGATGGAACTTGTGAATTGTGATCAAGACCTTTGAATGGGATGCGCTTGCGCTTCAATTACAGCACTCGGCTTGCTGGCACGGCACTCCCTGCACGGCGAAACAAACGACCGAAACACGCTCGACCACGACGTCGACGACGACGACTCCTCTTCTTCATCTTTGATCCTTCGACCCCCTCTTCTGATACTGTTGTTTCTTACCACCAACCATCTCTGCCCATCATCATCTCTGATCCTTCGCCTGCCACTGCCACTGCCACCATCATGATCATCGCAACAAATCGGACCAAACTCGAATCCTTGGTCTCCTGTTTTGATCAGACCCCCAGAATTGGGTTCACGGTCTTTACAAGTTAAGTAGGCAGCAAAGGAGAGAGAAGAGCTAAACGAATAACTCGAGCTGCCACTGCTACTGATATCGGGCTGCGCAGGGTTCTTTGGGTGGATTCCCATGCCTGAGTTTGAGTTTGCCATGGCCCCAATTTGAAATCTCTCTCTTTATATACACAAATGGAACCTGTTTTCTTACTTCAATATCTTGGAACTGCAAGTATACCTTTGTCTTTGCCTCTCTTGACTTGCTGATCACATCTCCCCTTCTTTTTTTTTACCTCTGACTATGGTGGACATATCAAAGAGTTTTGGCTAATATATAAATACTGATTTCATCTAACTCAACGCTTGTAGGTGAATAAACCAAAGATGGGTTGGTATCTGAAAATCACATTACCAAGCATATAAAATTACACCCAAACTACTTGGACTGCGATGCCGTCTTTCTTGGGTTTTCGTTTTAAATATATATAATATGATATTGAGGCTTTTTATATAACTACACTATTAATTTATTAATAAATATTTGCAGTAGAGGGCCTGTATATGCTCCATTTTACTTTTACAGATGGTTTAATTAGATAATTACCACCTGTAGTCTTGCAGGGGAATAGGACAAGGCCCATCTTTTGTTGCGTCTGCATTCCTATTCTTTCTCCGAAGCCCCGCTTTACCGAGTCTTCATCCTTCGTCCTCGACTCTCTCTCAATGCATTAACTACGAGAGAAGGAACAACTTTTGGACAATATATTAGCAAAGGCAGACACCAAACTTCAAAAAACCACATCGAGAAGAGAGAAACATTAGAGAAAGAACAATGCTTGAGAAGCTTTGGGATGATGTTTTGGCTGGCCCTCACCCTGATCGCGGCCTTGGAAGACTAAGGAGAATCGCCACCAGCATCACAGGTGAACCTTTTCAGTTTTCCCACCCAAAAAAAAAGCAAAACTGGTGACTTGTAGTTAATTAAAATCACTAGCATTTATTTATAGAATTGCAATGACTCCAATTTCCATGCACTTATGGGCTGTAGATACGGAGGGAGAAGGACGAAAGTACCAGAGATCCATGTCGATGCCTAGCCCCGAAACGCCGTCGTCTCCGGCGTCGCCGCGTGCGGCCGACAATGTGTGGAGGAGTGTGTTCAACCCAGGTAGCAATCTCGCAACCAAGGCCATCGGCACCAATGTTTTCGACAAGCCTCAGCCCAACTCTCCCACCGTTTATGACTGGTAATGCAACTTTGCAACTTCTAACGGTTCTGATCTTCTTCTACCTTTTGACTTAGACTGTAATTAATCAAATGAATGAGACCGGCTTCACTTAATCACAGGCTCTACAGTGAAGGATCCCGGAGCCAGCACCGCTGATGTAAATATGGTTCACGGTGTGCGCCTCTCCACTGTCCGGCTGCAATTGATCTTTCATAAGTTTTAGTATCATCCCTTAATAAAAGCAAGCTTTGCAATGAGTCGCCCCTCCTTGAATAAGTTTTGCCTTTGCCGTGAATGAAACGAAGGCACGGTGGCATTCCTGATAATGACAAAATTTTGGTATTTTTCAATTAATCAAACGAATGAACGGTTTCATTGCATCCAAATGCCACGTAAACTCTAATTGTAGAAAAATGATTATTGGTTTCCATATATTACAAAGAAACAGAGGGGAAAATGGAATAACTTCCAAATAGCAAAGCAATATAGACAATGAGTAGTTACCCACTATTGAAGAACGTCCAAATTTGGTAAATTTGGGACGTCTAAGATTATAATATAAATTTTTTACATGGTTTGATTTTTCTGGGTTAATAGAGACGTGGTTGCTTGTTCTTTTAAGTCGTCCTCAGCCCAGCTGTGATTGACGCGGCTTCTTCTGATATGCCAGGAGCTGTGCATGGTGAACTTGGGGTCAATGGTATTGATATGAATCGGGGCAGAGGACATAGAAAAATAAGCAAAAGAAACTGTAACAATATGGCATCCATAAATTTCAAAGGTAATTTTACCAGTTGGCCACGAGTGGAGCAGTGAGTTTTGAGCTCTCCCAAGGTTTGTTGCTCTCTCAAAACTTGAAAATTATCTTCGGTGGGGTGTGGAATTAATGACTTTGAAACTAAAACGTCAATCGAGGTTGAAGGCTCGATTTTGGGGTGTAGTTCTTGTATCAACAACATATCAATTTCATCAGCTTGAAATCCAGTTTGATGAGCAACGTACTACAAGAGAGAGCGAGTGAGAGAGAGACGTTAACTGGGGTGTGGGGATATTAGTTTTATGAAGGGAATTAGCCAACAAGAAACTAAGTACCTGACAAAGGTGTCGGACTGACGAGGCTGGCCGACAGCAAACATATGGAAGCTGCAAACTGGGAATTATTCGCTGATCATAGGAAAATAACAGCAAATGGACTTCACGCTGAAACCACATATAATCAATATTGTCATTTAGAAAGAACAACAGAAGACTCACAAATACATTGGTCATCAATGAATTAAAGTTACCTCCTCAGAATTGTCGTCTGAATTCCTAAGGTAATCTGCCAATGCAGAGAGGCGGTTGTTTTTGACATTCTTGCTGTTGCCAATACTCAAACTGCCATGTCTTGTGTGGCTGCGCATGCCCCCTTTGCCCCAGACAAGCCTCTCTGAGCTGCCCACATGCCTGGAAGATGCTGCACCAGGGGCTTCTCTGTTTACTTCCGAGTCATTGTCTTCACCAGCTCCATCTGAACAAGCAGCCAAACAAGGAGGCTGGGAGAACTTGGCAGCTCCTTGTGTCCTGAATCCTTTTGTTCTCCGCTCATACCGCTCCGTTTGTTCATCAGAAGAAGAATCTTTGCCTCCATCTTCAGCAGTTGGATCCTCAATGTCATCAGATGTTGGAAATTCAGCATCATTTCTGTAGCTCCTTTTCCCCCTTGAGTGGTTGTTCCTGTGGTTATTATTACCTCGCAACCTCCTTACAGAAGGAGGGCGTTTCTTACTAACAGCTTCGGACTGTCGATGCAAGGTCTGAGCTATGGAAGCTTGAATCTGTCCCAATAAACAACCATACCCGATATATTCTGCCACTTAATGCATCATGTTCGCAAAAAAAAGGACAAATTTAACTACCTTTTTCCCTGAAATAACTGTTTCCTTTTAAACTCCATGGTTATTTAATATTTTCCTTAAATTTCCATTGCTTTGTGATAGATTCCTCTGCTTCTCATACACCCAATTCAGGAAAGGAAAACACTTGGAAATACGTCTCACCTGCTTATTGCGGACTCTCTCTTCTTCCCGGAAAGCCAGCTCCTACAGGAGTGAAACAAAAAAAAAAAAGAAAAAAAAAAAGCTTAAGTTGATGGAACATATATGCAAACCCCGGAATGAGAAGGGATAAATCCGGGAAATCATACATCTTCCTCATACTTCTCAATATCTGGATATAAAGCAGAAATTAGAGAATCATAATTTGGATCGTCTCTCAGTGAGCGGCGACTAGCACAATGCGTGCGGCAGGCAGGACATTCCTTGTTGCTGCAGAATATATCAATTATGAGGTTAAGGGATGAACAAAGGATCCTCTCACAAATCAACCACTAAAACCCTTCTTTTTGTTTCTTTATGTAAAAGATTCAGGTAAGTGCATACCCCATACGCATAGATTTGTCAATGCATTCTCTGCAGAAGCGATGCAGGCACTCCATCACTGTTCTTGTTTTCCTAATAATCCCTGCAATTCCAAAGAATTGCCCGTTTTACATTATTTATACCAATCGAAGAAACCTGGCACATCCTTTTATGCAACAACCACGAACATTTCAAAGTGGCTACATCTGCATTCTGCAAATTACAAACTTTGCAGAATTCTCTTCTTACATGAATGGCAAATTAATATGGGAAAAGGCAATCATTTTGGTTTGATTTCCTGTGTTTTACAAGTTTGCATGCAATAACTACTTGAATGAATAAAATGCATCCCATTATTCTCTAAGAATTAGGTATAAAGTTTAGTGAAATTTTGAGTCTGTCGAACAACTCTCTCTGCAACAGCTTTCACAATAGAAATGCATCAACATCTAGACATATTTAACATTCAGGAAAAAAGGGTTAAGAAATGAAAGTATCAAATATAATTAAGTTTAAGCTCAGCACATTGGAAAACATAGCGGGAAAGCAGTTCTACCTTCACCCAAATGCCCCATTTCAATTCAAATAAGAAAGATAAGAAAGAACACATGAAACACCTTAAGCAATACAAGAGATATTGTCAAATTTCGTCCATCAAATAAAATAAACAACTTTAGAACATTGAGCATAACGTGAATAAAATATATAAAAACTATGTTTAACCAGTGAAGTAACTCTAACTGGACGAGAATGTAAATGTAATGTGTCATCTGGAACAATACGTACAAAACAAAGTATCGACATGAACCATACCCAAGCATATTGGACATTGAACTTCTTTGCGGATATCCGAAAGTTTTACTACGATAAATCTGCACCCATGAAGAATGGAGAACAGTAGAGTTATGGCCGAAATGAATCAAATTCGAGAAACATCATTTCATTTTTTGTTTGTTGCATGATAAACAGTTATTGCCAAAATAGAAGCAAAAATGAACAAATAACTCCCTTAGCCGCTACTAAATGCCCTCGACAACAACGTTCCGTACATATGTGCAGTCGATATATCTGATCGGAGGATCAGTCGCAGCTATCGGCGGTGACCCAGAAAATTAGCAAACTCAACTCCATGGACCTTCCTTAAGGCTAGGGCCGAACACGTTTTTATGAGTAGAACCAATAGAAAACCCACGATAGAAACTATTGGGAAGCCATGGTCGCCATGGTAGCGGATTCCAGTAAACAAACATATTCACGAAGAAAACCAAGCAGATCTCGAAATCGAATCCAATCACTAAAGCATTAAACAATTATACGGTGCGGGACAACGTAATAATTAATTGAAAAGAAAATAAGAGGAAAACTAAGAAGAACGCGCGAAAGTAGTGAAGGTAGCGGACGTACTCGTCCTTCTCTTCATTGCTGGACGACGATGGGCTTCGATCGGATTCTGAAGGAGATGCGTAAAAGAGAGAAAATAAACAAAGAGGAAATCACAAACTTATATAATTCGAATGAAAGCAAGTAATGCAGGAAAGAAAAATCAGAAGAAAGCTCTTTCCGGTTCGTCGAAAATACAGAGAAATGAGGTTGAAACAAAACTTACGCTCTGAATCTCCATCTTCGGGATGCACACTGGAGCAGCCATGGTCGCGTTTGAGAGGATCATCCTCGGATGACTCCGGAGCGCGCTTCTGCGCTGGCATTGCTTTCCTTCGAAGCAGAATTTCAGGCCGGCGGAGAAAAAAGAAGCTTATACAGTCACGGCTAATTGAGGCGGCGGAGATGGTGGAGTTGTGTAGGATTGCGGTCGGAGATGGAAACCGGCGACTGCGACGGAGGTGGCGGAAGGACCGTGCCCGACCTTCACCAGAGAGGGACTCCGGTCTTAGACTCCAAATTTCCTTCGTATGGGATTGGTCTACAAACTGGCTTCCAAAGTTAAAATCAACTTTGTTTTATATTAATTTTACATTTTTTAAGGTATGTATTTTTACTTTTTACATTTTTTTTTTTGACAGAAAAAAACTATTGTGTATGCCCATTGACCCACCCCAGTAAGAAGTTGTTTTATTTTTTATTTGGGATAAATAAATTAATATTATTTTAAATTTCTTTTCGTGTAACGAAATTATCAATTAATTCTCGTAATAAAAACGAGTTATCTATTTATAAAAATATATCAACATGTCAGTGTCAGCCATTGTTTAGTTTTCGGTTGGTAGGTTGATTAAGATAAGCAATAGAATCCCCTTTAAAAGTATATGTATATCGCAAAATCGGCATATTGGAAATTGAAAATAATTTGCAAAATATAGTGTTTAATGATGTGGAATCACCTTAAATTTGCAAAAAAAATATTCATCTTTCTTTTATTTTCCTATGTATCTCATGTTAAAAGGGAAAACGAAAATTACTGATTATCCCATCTACTTCTAATTATTTGACGGCATATATTCAGCGTTATATCTTGAATTTGTCCATCACCATATAACAATAGAACAAACACCTCTAAATAAATCGTGTTTAGAAAGGACGGAATTTATCTTAGTTTAGGCCTTTAAATTACTCAAATATTTAAAGTGGCACTTTATATCAATCATCTTAAAGACAAGCATCCAACTTATCTCACCAACTTTATTTGTTTAGTCTATTGATCTTGTCATACCCAACGGTATCATAAATCAAAGTTTAAAGATCAGTTCTCCACTGTCATAAGTTTTGAGTATTAGGCAAACATACCAAATACCACTAGACAGGTGCAATCCCTTCCATGATAATAGACTAAACTTTAAGTTGTATACTCTATTGTTCAAAAAAGAGAAAAAGTTGTATATTCTTAACTCTGATTGTCGATTTTTTATATATCCTCTTATCTCGTCATCTTAATTCACCTTACATATTTTTATTATCTACATTGATGACTTTATTTTCATTTAAAATATGTAACACTAGGTATTATAAAAATATTTCTAAATCTATAAACATTTAATTATAAAAAAATGAAAATTTATTATGGTTACTTATGAATAAAAGCACGTTTATTAGTTTAAAAAAATATATTTTCATTTTTTAAATAAGTTTGAAATATATCTCTCATTGCATTTTAATTTACAAAAAATATCTAAATACTTTAAAATTTGTTAAAATTATGTCGTAGTTAGAGAATAGAAATTGATTGGAGTTGTTTGTCCAAAACTTTGATAAATAAATATTTGGAGGTGACACTTCAACGGTTTTTTTTCCCTTAAATAAATAAAAAAAACAAATTAAATTCCATTTTGATCTACAAATTGATTTAAACAGTAACAAAATAATTCTATTAATTATTTACAAATTTTGATATATCCTCGACTAATAGATTGTAGCTATAATGATAGGAATATAAAGTATCGAACTTCCCATCTCAAAGTCCTCATAATTTATTAATAAAAATATGTTCAATTATAGTTAGAATCATGAATTTTTATTTTCATTTAAATTTTAAATTAAGAGGTGGATTGAGTTATTTATTGCTATTGAAAGCCGTTTTTTTGCAAAAAAAAAAAAAAACAAATTAATTGCTTAACAAAGCCACCTTCATCCCCAATCGTTAGTTACCTATTATATTTATGTCAACTAAATGTTCATTAATTTATTAATCACAACTATTTGTTCATTAATTTAATTTATTTAAAAAGAGAATTAAAATTTCTTGTCCCCAATTATTTTCCACTTTGAGGAAAAAAAAAAGGCACGCATAATTTAATTAGAAAAAAAAAAGGGTAAAAGGAGTAGAGAAGAAAGAGGTAGGGGGCAATGGATCCAGGCGAATATGCAGCAGCTGCGGCTGCGGCTATAAAGTGATCATCAATCATCATTTCCCAAATGACACACGATTCAATACTCTCTGAGTTCCGACCAATAGATAACGGAGCTTCAGCTGCGGCTTCCGGTGAGGACTCGATGGTACTCCCCGTTTTCCATTGATAACCTTCACACAGAAACCAATGGGGGACAGTTCGAGTTACAAAGATTACGTCGCCGGTCTGATTGCCGGCGTTGCCACTGTCATTACCGGCCACCCTTTTGACACGGTTAAGGTAAGCTGAATCGCGTGTTCGACTTTAATTTCTTCAACCTTACGTATGCTTGTGGCTCAATCTTGTGGACTGGAATGAGGTTTTTCTTTTTGGGGTTTTTGAAGTTAGGTGAATTAGATTGACGCTTACAGCAAGATAAGGTGTTCGAATTTATATTTTCGAACTTGACCTGGATGCTATGTTTTTCTCATTCGGTGATTTCTGTGTCTCGTTTTTAGCTTTTGTGTTCTAAGTGATATGAAGGCAGAATTGATTTGACATGCGAAGTAGATCAGTGATTCTCTTTGTACATTACTTAATCAAGTTGTTGCAGAGTAAATTATTCCACTGTAACTATATTTACCAAGTATTTTGATTGCTTTTGTCAAGATGCCTTTTCCATTACTGTTTTCTGGAGCAACAATACCATATACCATGTTGTCTTGTCTGTACTATAATCCGGATGCTGGAGCACATTCACACTCTAATTTGTGATTATTTGTGGAAATAGGCTGCTATATTGTCAAAACTCAAAAGATTTCCATTTGAACCTAACATTAGTTAAGCAAGTTCTGCGAGTAAATAATTTATGCTGGAATTATTTCTTATATGCACATTGTCGTTCCACTTACCAGGTAAAGCTTCAAAAGCACAATATTGAGTCTCGTGGGATTACTTATCGAGGTGGTCTGCATTGCACTGCTAGGATACTGAAGACTGAAGGTGTAAGGTTCCTGAACTTTTGAGAAACAAATATAGGAAGTAGTTGCATATGCTATATCTGATTGGTTGACTAGATGTGCAAGGTTCCTGAACTATTGAGAATTTATTAAAATGAATGTAGTGGATGTGAATTGAATGCTTATCAGTTATCATCTTCATCATTCAACATTTTATTTTTTCCTTTTTGAAAAGATTCAACGATGTATATACCTGGTTATCTTGGAAAAGTAAATGGTGTTCTATTGGCTACTTGTTGCAATGTTGTTTGATTCATCATATGTTGCAAGCATTCCTTTCAGTGTTCAAAGAGCTCAATATTGTTCTTACTGACCCTTCTTCCGCATAAAGTGTAATGTCTCAGAGTTGATGCTATGGAAAAGTTCTGATATGCAACCTTCTCTCTTTGCTGCCCTTTTCCTAATGACCATATTTTGCAGAATTGAGAAATGACGATTTTGACAGGTGAGAGGACTTTACCGAGGGGCAACATCATCTTTTATTGGAGTGTCTTTCGAGAGTTCCCTTCTTTTTGGAATCTACTCCCGAACTAAACAATCATTGCAGGTCTGTACTGAAGAAATTGAAGCTTTCCTTTTGATTAGGATTTTTGGCCCATTTGCAAGCACGCTCAATGTTTGCCAAAACATCTCTACTTTAAGCTCAACAATCTTAGAATTTTTGGCTCATAAGGATTGTGTTGCATAATTGTGATATAGCCTTACTGGTCTCTCTTTCTTGACTGTGAAGGGAGGCGACCGAAGTGGTAGGCCACAGCCACAAGTAGTAATTCCTTCGGCAGTTTATGCTGGAGCTATTATTAGCTTTATATTATGTCCTTCGGAGTTAGTTAAGGTAGGTAAATCATGATGTATGAATTTCTCGTTTTCTTTGTTATGTTCCCATGTTAGGCTCATGACACTAAGCTTTTCCAGTGTAGGATGCAAGTTCAAGGCACTGATTCTCTCGTTCCAGTGTCCAGTAGATATAGTGGTCCAGCCGATTGTGCCCTTAAAACTATAAAAACAGAAGGGGTGAGACAATCCTCTATTTGAGAAACTTCCACCTGTGTTCTGGTTATCAAATGACACTCTGTTTTGCAGGTTACTGGTATTTTTCGCGGAGGTTTTACAACACTTTTAAGGGAATCAATTGGCAATGCTGTTTTCTTTAGTGTTTACGAGAATGTTCGCTATTACATGCATTCACAATTACATGCCACTACGAGTGTCCAGGGCAACTTCATGGACATGGGAATTGGTATTTTGACTGGAGGCCTCGGTGGGGTGGCTGTGAGTTTCTTAGTACTTTATTCATTTCCAAATTGATGGTTATGTTTGAAGTTGTCATATTTTTTTTTGTACAACAATGGCATTCTCTGATTGTTGCACAGCTGACTAATATTTTCACTATACAAATTACCCAGTTCTGGTCAGCTGTTTTGCCCCTGGATGTTGCAAAAACTATAATTCAGACTTCTCCAGATAAAACTGCAACTAGAAATCCATTTATCGTATTGAGCTCGGTAAGACGTTAAACATTTCTTCATTTGAGTTGTTACCATCTCGCCAATTTCCACTCTACTACGATCAGTTCTTCATGAACAAGATGCTGAAATGAATCATTCTTCTAGATACATCGCACTGCTGGAATTAGAGGATGCTATACAGGATTAGGCCCGACCATACTCCGTGCATTTCCTGCCAATGCAGCAGCAATCGTCTGCTGGGAGCTAGCAATGAAAGTTCTTGGCATCGAGCGAGATTAACACAACCATTTCAATTCATCCCGTGGTGCTTCAAATTTCATGTTATTTCTATGGTAAGTTTTGATAGTCCTGCCATTGTTTGAGAGGATGATTATTGATTATAGACATTCACTCTCTTTCTTTTGAGTCAATGAGAGTGAAAGTCAATCAAAAGGCAATGTACTCCAAGTGTTTGAGTGTCATCTATTTTAGTTACCTTCACTTTTCGAGTTATGATTATGAATAATGAAATACGAAGGATTGCTAGCGAAAATGGAGAAAACAATCACAACAAAATACAGGTGCCAGTTGCAACCCATAATCATAATTACCATTGCAAAATGGATTAATGATCCATAATTATTTCAAATCCTGGAAATACAGAAAACCCTCCCCTAACGAAAGCAACTAAACTGGTCTATGGTACAAAGCAAAGGCCGGGATTTGACAGAAGAGAGAGAGCAGGCAAATTTGGTAATAATGGAAGATTGACCGGCCAAAAATAAAGAAAAAAAGAAACTTGGGAAAGGGCCAAGTTCAATGGAGAAAGAAAGCTAAAGTAAAATTTCTCCCTCTTTCATCGTTCTGCTGCTAATTTCTCAGGTTGAGCTCTCGCCATGAACGTCCGATGAGCTCTTCCGTCGCCGCTGGTTGTGTCCGGCCAGCCGCTTCCGGCAACTCCTTTTTGATTCATCAAACTCTTCAACCCCATGAAATCTACATTATTTCACAGAGGAACACAGAAAGCATTAAGCATGTTGTTATTTTTTCTTTTCAAATCTTTATGCTTATAAAGATTAACTGCTGTCAATGGTTAATGCATATTCCAACTAAAAGGTGGTGGTTTTAAATTCCCAATATGTTGTACTAAAAAACAGCAAACTAATGTTGATATTATTCCATGAGATAAAATTATGGATCTATAATTTTTTCTTTTTTTGACATGGGCAAGAAATTCAGAGAGGGTGAAACCCTAAATGCAATTTTTTTTTTTTGTTACTTCTCAACATAGGAGAGCCTCAAACCTAGATCTTGGGTGTCACTAACACCGGATGGTGCAATTAGTATTTGCCAATTGAACTATAACTAATTGTCAAATCTGAGCTTAACTCTATTAAGACTTCCATCTCCGACCAAAAGATCATTTTATAGTCAAGGACTACCGTTTTATTATTTGATACTATGGGGCTACCTAAATAATATAATGTCTGGATATATAGGGATTCTGAATTTATTACAAGAGTTTATGGATTTTACATATATGTGAAAATATATGAATATTTTTTTCCAACTAATCTTTATGCTCTAAACTATATCATTAACATAAAGTTTTCAACACACACATCAAAGGCTTAGAAATATGTTAGGGGTTGAAATCTTTGTATTCAGATATAAATCTTTAATTTATACAGTTTTACTTCATTATATATTTCTTGTAAGTGGTCGTGCAATCCTTGATTTTCTTTATTATTATTTTTATTTTTGGAGAAAAACTATGGGATGGTTTTTTTTAGTACAACAAATGGGGATGGAGGATTCAACGTTTGACCTAAGAAAATGAACAATATGTCTTACCTACTAAACTAAGCTCATATTAGTACTAAATGACAGATTTTAATGCTTAGATTTTTACAAAATCAATAGAAGTCAAATTATTATTATTATTATTTTAATTTGTGATTATAATTTATGTCGCTTAAAAAGTTTCATCCTCGTTTTATCCTTCCACTAGAATTTTTCAAATATCTTTTATAGTTGGTGTTATGGAATTTCAAACAGTTAGTATGTAGATATGGCAAATATCACTACTCAAAACCTATGACAATCAGCAAAGTCAAACAAATTTATCATGTCAAAATTTTGTAATGTCTAACTAAAAAAAATAGATGTCTGATCAGAGATTTAACCAAAAGTAGCATTTACATAAACCTGTAGTTTTAAATATTACATAGAGTTTAAAATCTTAAAAAGCAACATAATCCAAATTCAAACACATACTCAAAATATAATCTAAAATAACACTTTAAAAAAAAAAACTTTAAAAGTATAGGGATTTAACCGAGAATTAAAAAAAAAAAAAGTTCGGACCATTATTACATTACTCTATAGAATAATTACTATTTTCTTGATTTTATGGTTGATTATACAACTTCATATGTATCATTCATGGTCTAAAGATGAAAAAACGACAGTGATTTTAGTCAACCAACTCTCCGACGACCCAATTCAAGAGATCATGGAATTAATCCAAGAGTTAAATATACACAGTTTAGATTTATAAAAGTTGAATTTTTGTAATTTTTGTGACAAATTAAAGTATGGTTTGATTAATTATTAAGCTATTTGGTAGAGGGCAGAATGCAGATCTAGATTAGGGTTTAGTCCAAGATGATTGATTACCTGCTGCATTGCTGGCAGAAGCGTTTGTGGATTCCGGCCACCGGCACCACCGGAGCCTTGGCATGCGACTCACACACCTTATGCCGCCGGTGGTACCGCTTCGAACTCGACAGATCCGCATTGCAATTGTCGGCCTGACACGACGCCGCCGCCGCACCTCCGGCGTACCCAGATCCTGATCCTCTGTTGGTAGAATTAGCAGCAGCAGTCACAATTTTCTTCTTCTTAATGTAATCCCCTCCAAACCCTAATTCCCCATCGGCCTTATCTTGCTGCCGCTGCTGCTCCTCTTCTTCTTCCTCCTCCTCCTCCTCCTCGTCCATGTCGGAGTAATTGAGCCGCCTCTTTCCGTCAGCTTTTCCGGTGGCCATTATTAATTTGGGGAGCAGAGAGAAGGAGGAGGAAGCAAAAGATTGGTTGCTTCAAAGGAAAGAAAATGGAAGAGAGTAGACATGAGGAGTACTAGAGCTGAGGGTGAGGACCACAAACTCCATTTTTTGGGCCTCTTTTTGGAAGGGGCTAAAACAAAAACAAAATAAAGCAAATGGGGTTTGCCAAAAATTTCTTTTTTAACGCCAAGATTTTTGCTCCAATGATGCTTGAGTCTTGAGAAGCCAAGTTGCACTAAACAAGTACTTTAATCCTAACCCACCACTCACAAATCAGAATCAGTCTTCAATGGAGGATTATATATTTTTTTTATTCTTTTGGGGAATACAATAATATTCACCTCCTCCTCCTTACGAAAATTTTTTCTTCTTCTTGCTCCTTTATCAGATATAGAGATTTTTATTAACCAATTGTAAAGGAAGCGTTTACCGTTAATATATATAATAAGTTTGGTTGGATGTGTAATAAAATTTAGGTTTTAACTACTATTTTAACTTCTATACTTTGATTCATTTTTGTCCAAAACTTTTTTTTTTTTTGGTTTTCAAAAGTGACAATTTTAGTCGTTTGATTTTCACTTTTATCTAATTTCTTCCCGTCACAATTTTATCACGATACTTCACCCATTAATTTTTTTGAAACATAACCATAAATTTGTATTAAAAAGATTTTATTTTGAATAAAATTTTGTAAACAGATACTAAAAATGATAACCATAAATCATATTGTATATTTGGTTGGAAGGAAGCAATCCTCTCTTCACAGACATTTCTATACCAATGACAAAATCTGTGGGAGAACATAAAAACAGCCGCCTCTATTCTTGGTCCACAATTCGACATTCTTTGAACTGGAGTGTTTTTACTTAGTCTCTCTATATTGTATGTTCTCACGTACTTTTTTAACAAATGGTGTTGCTCTCTAAAAAAATGACCCAAAACATATGAACTAAATTCGAAACTGCATGACCCAAACTAGACTTTAAACCAGGTTTAGGAGGGAGAAAAGTAACTTTTGTTGAGAGTGAAAATGGGGGCAAAACAAAGTACTGTGGGAAGCAGATGTATAATAATATAAATAATAATGAGATGCAATGCATTGGACCCATTTTATATCTGATCAATCTCTCTTAGTCTTATCTTGAATTTTTGACAGTAACTTTATTATATCTCTACGGAATGCTTTCTTTTCTGTTCACTTGCTTCCTGCTCTGTCAACCCTATAATTGTATCTTGTCCCTCTCCCTCACCTCCTTTCAGATTATTTATTGGAAAAACAAAAAAAAAAACCCTAATCATCTCTAAATTTTGGTTTTGGGCTCCAATAGATTTTGTTTTAATTTGGTCTTCTTCCAATTATGCCAAATATCATGAATAGTTTTGGTTGTTATCGCATGTATCTCTACAATGATGTGATATTGTCTGACTTTATTTGTACACCTTGAATAACCCCAACAAGTATAATATTAAGAATCGTAAAAATAATAATGGAAGAAAAATGATGATGAAAATTTGAAACCCTAAAAATGAAGAGACCTAAATTGGTCCCCAATGTAGTGGGTGGTGGCTAGAGCCAGAGGGATAGGTGAGTGTGCAGCACATTAAGTAGAGCTTTATGTTGAGTGGGTCCAATTGGTTTTCAAGTTCATCTCAGTGTACTTGTTGGCTGTTGCTCACATTTTGGGAGCAATTAATTCACTTCAAATCTTTACCACACCCATACGTGTGGAACCACTACTTCTCTCCTCTCAATTATTGTTCATTCATAACATCTCATTTCTCAATTCTTCCCTTTTCTTTTTCAAGACATACCAACGATTTGAATTTCTACATTTTGGTTGATAAAGCTATGCTTAAGTTACCTTCTTATTTCTAATTAAAAATATTTTTTTAAAAAATAAAGGATCAATTTTAATACTGCAGATTAGCTTCAAGCTCACTTTTCCTCCTTAATTAACAATCCAAATTGATGTGTCCTTTACTATCACAGTGAAGAATCATTACCTTGTTGCATTGCCCCTTCACTAACGGCCTTCTTTCCATCTCATGTGGAATTTATGGTTGAAACACAATAATCGTATCTTTTTGGCCTCCAAAAAAACTGGCGCTTCTAGGACATTACTTGTAACGCCCCAGACCTAGGATATCGTCATCATATCCTTTCGGAGGCCAAAAGAACTTGCGCTTCTAGGATATTACTTGTAATGCCCTAGATCTAGGATATCGCCCAAGCATTCCCCTACGACAGCCACCGTTCTAGTTCTGAGCTACTTAGAAGAGTCTTCAGCATGCTTTGTTCTCATTCACATGTTTCATAGTAAAGCAACTAGAGTTACCAAAAAGGAAGGTGCACCTTGTTGGTATAAGCAGTAACTATTAATTCTTTTAAGCATTTTTTAATCATGGTTCCATGGTCTCAGAAATTCCTTCTCATTCAGATGTGGTATCTACTCGGGTGTTACATGCCCACCAGCTTTCGCTTTCATGTGACGCCCGAGTAGAGAATAAGGGTATATGAATGAATCGATATCACATCCGAATGATCAGAAAGATACTGAAATCATGGAAGAATGGTCAAGAAAATCTTAAAAGAAATAATAGTCACTATACCTATACTAACAAGGTGCACCTTCCTTTTCGTGGCTCAATCGTAAGAACTTCAAAATTAAGCGTGTTTGGTTTGGAGCAATCTTGGGTTGGGTGATCTACTAGTTGCTTTACTAGGAAGCATGTGAGTAAGGACAAAACATGCTGAAGACTCTTCTAAGTTAGCTCAAAACTAGAACGGTGGCGCGACTCGATCGCATGGGATGCAGGGGAATGCCGTGGCGATTACGGCCAAATTCAACTACTTTTCTACATTTTTAGAAAGATTCTTGTTTGAATAATGAAGAATCATTGAAAAAATTATTCTCGTGCGTATCTAGCTAACAAATTGTAAAATATATATTTGGTATGAAATTAATATGGTTTAGAGACTCTAGAGCTAGTTTTTTTTTTTTTTTTTTTGGAATTTGTAATTAGTTTTTGCAGAGTTAATTAATAGTTTATTTCATAAATTTATCCAATTTAATGTTTTGCAAAGCTTTAATTTCATTAAATAAGTGAGTTTTTGGATAGGCAACGAGTATAACATTTTTTTTAAGTACAAACAAGAAGCATAAGATTGATTTAAATTCAGGTCTAATTTAATGAAATTAAAAGTTTACGACGTGCCAACAAAATTTTGACTACAAGTGGGTTGAATTTGTATAGTATTTTTCTTCCAACAAGAAACATTTGCTCTTGTTCTTACGTCAGTAAAAGAAAATGATCATGTTTATCCTTTTAAATGAGACTTGTTAAATTCTAATAAAACTCTCAGCCTCATATAACCCAAAGTCGTCCCAATAATCCAAATCGAACCATATGGCTACACTTTTTGGCCTAAAGTTTTGGTTTCCTCATTTTAATTTAAATCAAATCTCTTCATTTACCTTTTATCTCCCTCTTTCTCTCTCACTCTCTCTTTATGTAATAGTTTCTTCTTTTCTCTTCTATTTCTTCACTTAATTAAATCAGGTCCGTTCAATCATGTAGACTTGATTATTTATGTAAAATGAAAATTACAACTCAACTAAATGCCTATACTTTTATCTTATATGAATTTCTCCTAATAAATAAAGCATGGAATGAGATGGTCACCAAACCAAATCATAGTAAATAAGTTATGAGATTTAAATATGGTTTTGGTTCCTTGAATTTAATCAACTTTTTTGTTTTCCATTATGTTATGTTATGTTATTTTTTTTTTATTTTACCAAGCTAATATGTTAATTCTTTGTGGTTTTATAATAAGATTGGTGTCTTAATCTCTTATATATATATATAATATCTTTATAGGATCAGAATTGAGATTTTTAAAATGTTCAAATAAGTACTAAAAAAATTGAATAAATAAAAGGTTAAAAAAATGTTACAATAAAAGCTATATTTTAACTTAAATATAAACCACAGGGATAAAACTAACTAAATGTTTCTTAAATAAATGAAAGCTCCCCAACTGAGATTTTCAAATTAAAAGGTTGTGTTAACCTTTTATTAAGCTCAAGTAAAAAATTCAATACTCAAATCTATGTGATGTCATGCTCATGCATCATGCTTTGCTTACTCATAATTTAATAAATGAAGAAGAGACAAGTTCATTAAAAAAAAAAATAATAATAATAAAATAAGAGAGTTGAAAACTTATATCTTTCTATATTATATTCGCACACTTAACAATTAACATACAAACATATAAAATTATCAATAAATAAATTTATGTAGTATATAGATTATTAATCCGTACATCAAAACATATATATTCTTATTAATTAGTAATATTTGCTTAATAAAAGTTAGGTATTGTCCTTGTCCACGTAGTAAGAACAAAGCAACATGCTATCTATTTCACAAACACAAAATAAAATTATTAAAAAAAAAAAAAACCTAACAACAACAAGATATTCTTTATTATTTTTACAACCCTAAAAATATGGAGGCATGTTTCCATTTATATCTCAATGGATGTCTGTAATTTGACGACATGTATGATTCAACCATGAAAATTCGTAGTACACGACTTTTTTCTATAATGTATTTTTAAAATGATCAACTTTTTTAATAATTACAAAAACAACAATTTGAAGTTAATAAAACAATAGTTTTAAAATAATTAAATCTGTATTGTATTTTCTTAAAGTTAGAGGTTGGAATTTGGTCTCGACTATACCCTCATATCCAAGTCCTTCGGGCTTTGGGTTGGCAATAGAGGCCCAGCTCAGTAAACTCGTTGACAGTCAATCACACCCAAAAGAAAGCCCATGCAAGCCCAGTTAAGCACTGTGTCGGAGGCCCAATTAGGCCCCTCCCGACAGATCCAAGTGTCGGTGAAATAAAATGTACCAAATTGCAATTATTTTATAGGCAGAAATAATGATGGAAACGTTGGCGGTGCGCGTCCGCCGTACACTAATCTCAGCCGACCACATAATGGGCTAAATTTACAAAGCAGGGTCCCATAAAATTAGGGCTAAAGTGGGCATGATTAGTGGCTTTTTGTAAGAGTAATTAAAGCTTGCTTATAATAATTATTCGTAGTTGACCCTATATTTAACCATTATTATTTACACTCATAATTAAACCCAAAAAATCTCACTTCAAGCTTTAATTATAGGATGTGATGGAATTTAAGACTTCCGACCCCTCCCTCCTCGTCATATTTAATTTCCACTCTTTCTTCTTTTCTATAATTATTTTCCTAACCCATAACATTATTTACATTTATTTCAGCGAAATTATTTAATTGGCTGGACTAATCCTATAAGAAATCATGATTAAGGTCAAAATCAAGTTTTATGCTTCACATTTAAAATTTAACTATAAATTATCATTGCGAAAATCCAAATTTGATGGGTCTCATGGGTCTCACCTATGATTATGAAAATCAACACCTAACAATATTGGAGGAAAAAAAAAAAAAATGATATGATACGTGGACCAATCAACTCAGCTCGGTATCATCGAGTCCATTCAATTAACCCAATGGAGGAGAAGACCTATACTCAGAAATGAGCTGAAGACCATAACTCAGTTAGAGAATCGCCAGTTCTCTTCCACCGACCTTAGGTCCGACAAATGACCTGGGGGCTCGACAATTGTAACCGCCGGTTGGAGCAGTTCCAATGGACCTAGTCCCCTATTACATATAAAAGGGGCATTCTGCCTCTTCGCATAGGTACGCAATTCTACTTCGAAAACAACTTTTCGTAGCTTGTGTTCTCCCTAACTTGAACATCAGAGTGATTGTTCATTTTTCAGGTCTCTCTTGCTTAAGGTTGTAACTTACTAACTCGTCCTCGTTGCCACATGGCTGACCTTCGACGATAACTCGACAGAATCCTGTATCAACAAACAATAAACCGCCTCTTACATTGAGTTATTTCTAACCAAAATGATGGCTTTATTTATTTTTAATTATTATTATCTTCCATTGATGAAATTATTATTTTAACCTTTTTTTTTGGTGGGATTGCTGTTATAATTAAAAAAAATCCCATATAAAATGTATGGAGTGAATCTTTTTTTTTTTTTTTTGGCCTTTGATGGGTAGACGAGGAGCACCTAAATTAGGTAGGAGAGATATTTAATAAATTGATTATTTATTGGAACCTAAAAAGATAAATAATTAATAAAGACTGTGGATAATGGACGACAACAAGGTTACAAGTGCAAGGAATTTCAATTTAACGTAAGCAGATCATTGTAAGATCAACATAATCATGACATATTGATATTTTACAATTTTTAATCCTCTTAGATTAATATTATCTTTCTTGCCAACTTGGGAGAGAATAACACCTATCTTCCCCACTTTTACATTATTTATATGTAACCATAATGAATTTAAAATATTTAATTTATTCTCATGTAATAGTTTATTCGTTTATGTTTGATGATAATTTAACATCTTATTAAATCTAAAAGATGAGTTCAAATAATCCTCATAATTTTTTTATTCATTTATTTTGTATTTATAACATCTTTTAATCAGCTTAGAAATCAAAAATTAATACCACGCATAGGCATACAATTAATGTTAATCAAAATTTTGATTTTTTTTTTAATTTAACCTATAGCTTATGCTAATAGATCTTCCTAACCGAAATTCGTTACCTGGTTTGAATAACACTATATCCAGTGCAGGACTCGAAAAAAAGATCGGAAATATCGTAAAAGAATATGAATGAATAGTGATGAGCCTAGACATTGCCACCACAAAGAAGTTGGTGTCCCACTTATGTTTTTTACTAAAAATAAAAAATGTTCAAAATTTTACAACCCTTTAGTTTTCCATCAGAAAGACTTCCAAATATATATGAACCCCCCTCCCTCTCTCTGTGAGAAACAAATAAATTGGGAAATGGGTATCTTGAAATTGAATAGTTTGATGCCAAGGATATAAAGAAACTTCCACAAGCAACAGTCCAAGGCATGTGTAGAAGCTTTAAGAGAGAAATATTTGTTTAAAATAAAGGCCATCTATGGCCACTACTTCACTGGAATTTTCCAATTTCCCAAGTTTGACCATCTCATGGGAACTCCCCTCCCTCAACTGCTCCATATATATAATTCTATACAAAACTCCACTGCACTTTTTTATACTCAAGTTTAATTAATATAACAAATATATAGATTTAATTCAACCCTCCTTCTGTATGAACCTTTGACTATCGTTTGATTCCAATTCTGTACGAACAAAGTAGGAATAATTCAAAACATATTATATATATACGATGCAACTAAATAATATCGATAGTTCGTCATTTGTAAGGTTATGTATTAATTTCTGAATCTATAAAAACCAACGGTGAGAGTTGCTTTTTGGGTTCTTTTTTTGTTTTGTTTCTGAGATGAATGAGCATATATATACTTTACTTGGAATAACTACTTTTCTGAAGATGTACATGGCAATCATGTAATGGAGGAAAAAGGGGTTGGTTTTCCTCTTAAAGCACACACATTTTTAATGGCTGTGATTGCCTCATTTTGATTACTAAAAATCATAATCTCTTTTTTGTCATTCATTATAAGCATCTCCCTACTACTAATTATCCACTGAATGAAAAATATCTCCCTGACTTTTTCCCAATCATTTTCGCGGTCGATAAATTATTCATTTACTTTCGTGTAATACACACTGTAAAAACTACAAAAAGTTTTGAATTTTACTGAGAGGGATTTGGATTCCTCCAGTTCCACACACACAGCATTATTGTCAAAAAGGAAAAAAAAAAAAAAACATGGTTTGGTGTCATGTTCACTTTGAAGAAAAAAAGTGAGTGTGTGATGCATCATCATTGGATGGGGACTCATATATTAGAGGTAAAATGATTGACACCCAAATACCCAATTTAATAAATTATGGAGACTTGAATTATATTGTGCCAAGATTTAAAAGGGGTTGCTTTTTCTTTTTCTTCTTTTTTTTTTTCCTTTTTTTGGTTGCCATTTAAGTTATATTGAGGAGATCAAAGGGAAATGAAACAAGAAAGTGGATGTCCAAATAAGCTGCCAGTGACAACCAAAATGGGGATTGAGATCTTTGTCTGAACACAAACACAAGCGATTATTAGATGTGATGAGTTGAGAGTTGAGATGGAGTTGATGATGTGTTGAGGTCCCCCTTTTAATTTTTTCCCTCTTCAAAAACTCCACACTTTGCCTTCAAAAGCGTGCGTGTTGGGTTTCTTTCAATATTTGCCTGTTTGGATTCTCTTGTCCGCTGCTGCCTAGTGGCCTCTTCAGTAACCCCATCCCATTCGGTGGGTTGCTTTGGTAGGACCCCATTCCCCTCCAAAATTTTCGGTACTATAAGAATATGGATACTCCTTCCGATTCATTCATTACTTGTCACGTCAATATCGTATTAAAAATGTAGGATCCACCAATTGTTGGAGTTGTAAGGTGTGCAAACAAAATCCCGCATTGATCAAGAAAATGTGATCTATAGTATATAAGAGAGGACAATTATCTCTCATTTCTAAAAGTAAAAACATGGTGCGAATAAAGGAAGTATATGGTAATTAGTTTCTCTCTAATTTGATAATGTATATGAGAAGGGAATGAAATGAAATTAATGCAATATATGAGTCTTCAAGTCTGCCCTTATTGGGGAAATCTGAATAATGAGAAGTTGGGCAGCGGATGGATCTTAATTGAAGGCAAAATTACATATGCACAAACTTGGTGCATAGCCAAACACAGTACACACACACTGATCAACTCATATTAAATTACAGAGTTAATATTAAAAGTGAACTCCCAAAAACCAAAGGCAGAGGGGTGCGTTAATATATGAGAAAAGTAAGAGAAGTGGTGAGGGAATAATGATGGAATGTTAGGGGAAACGAGAAAATCCCTTGGTTTACTACAAAATCCAATTGTTCCTCAGCTGAGCTGAGCTGCCCACCACATGGCCCTCAAAAACACAGCCCCTTTATAATTCCTTCTCCACACAGAATAATTAAAGTAGAAAATTAAGAGAGACCCCCACATGTTAGTCTGTTTTGTCCCTTGCTCTTGGAATTATCACCATTCATGTCCTAAAACGAATACTTCCACTACCTCTCCTACAACACAACACACAATTATGTACACCCCTCGATTTCTTTTCCCTTCCCCCCCTATTCAAAAATAGCTTCTTTTAGATCTCCCCAAAAGTCATCTAAATTATAACCCTTCAATAATGCAATTACTATTTAATACTCACTAACCCATTTGCCTTTATATTGGCCCATCCCCATATATACCCCCTTCTTAGTTCTTTCTACCAAACCCCTTTCTAAGAGATACCAATCGGACCATTTCATTACAAAAGAGGGAGGCAAAATTAAAGCACTCCAATTTAACAAAATGATGGAGATATCATAATTACAACAACTCTAGTATCATCCCAAAGAGCGGAAAAAATTGCATTTCACTGTCAATCTTCATCTTGGGGTTATATTATTTTACTGTAATGCTCACCCACAACCCTAAGTACTCAATCTAAACATATAGCAACTCTACCCAATTATAACCCCATTATAATTATTTTTGGCAGTGTCTACTTCCTTTAATGCTTGTAAAAACATAATTTAAATAGCTAAGACATATCTTTACCTAGCATTGCTGATGTGGCTAGTATTAACTATTAAATTTACTGGTTTGTATTGTTTTAACATGTTACGTAATTCGAGATTATTTAGGAAAAAATTTTCTCAAAACAAGCCGACAGGGAAAGGAAACTTAGAAGGGGGGTTGGGGTTGGGGGGTTAAAGTGGAAGTGGAAGTGGTGGGATTATGGTTTTGATGCCTTTGCATTGGGCGTTGAGCTCTAGGGATTCCCTCTGTGTACATTTGTTTTACTTCAAAATAAAGGAATGTTTTACGGCAGTAAAATACAAGAGAGAGATAAGAAAAAGTATCAAATATGTGCATGCCATTTTTTAAAACCTCTCACAATTAATTCCCCCTTTTCTTTTCCTTGGACCTCTCAAGATTCATCTGTAACATTCTTCAACTTTATTTCCCTTTCTTCTTGTTTTTTTTTTTAATTGGATTTCTGAATGTTTCTTTCTCTCTACACTCTTGGCTTCTTTCTTCACTGTTCTCATCACACAAATAAAGAGAGAGATTTGGGTTTCACACACCACGTGAAATTCTGATTAAATTATTATATATATAATATAATCATCAAATTAATGGTCTCAATTCCGCTGCCCAATCTCACTCTTTTTAGTCATAATATTTTCAACCCCATCAAATAGAGAGAGAAGAAAGGAGAGAGAAGAAAGAAGAGAGTCTCCAAAATCGTCATCACCTACTCTTTGTCCGTTTACACTTTGTTTCCTAACAAAAATTCCTCACTACAGAAAGCAGATTGAGAGATCATCATCATCAGAAAAATGCTGGGAAACTGTGAGAAAATGGTTCTCATTTCTTCCTCCGCTAACCAATGGCCACAAGTAAGTAAAAATTTTACCCCTCTTCTCTTTTGTCTCTCTCTACAAAATTATTTGACCACACCCTCTTTTTTCTTTCTTTTTTGTTGCTTTCCTCTTGGAATCGAATATATGTGAATTGATTTCATAAATTTTTCTTCTTTTCTTTTTCCCCGCACAGATCAAGAATCAGAGCAGTATAGATCATGATCAAAAGGGGCTGAATCTGATGGGTTCAACCTCCGGAATAATGGACAAACAACAACAACAAGATCAGAAACCGCAGCAAAAACAACACAATCAAGAACCCCTCAGATGTCCTCGCTGTGATTCATCCAACACCAAATTCTGTTACTACAACAACTACAGCCTCTCCCAGCCCCGCCACTTCTGCAAGGCCTGTAAGCGCTACTGGACCCGCGGCGGCACTTTGAGGAACGTCCCCGTCGGCGGCGGCTGCCGGAAAAACAAGCGCCTCAAAAGACCCACCACCGCCACCCATTCCAAATCCCAACTTTCCAACCCGGATTCCACTTCCTCATCCTCTACTTCTTGTCCCAATAATAATAACAACAATAATCCCACGCCACTTCCAAATCCACACACGAATCTCTTCTACGGCCCCACCTCCGATCTGAACGTTCCGTTTTCAGGGTATGATCTTCAACCTCACTTGAATTCTCTGGGATTAGGGTTTTCTTCTGCTAATATTGATCATAGGGACTTTAATTTAAATGGGTTCGGTTCAAGTTCGCTCCTTTCCGGGTATTCGAGTTTATTTGGTAACCCATCAGCTCCGAGTTCTATTTCTTCTTTGCTTGCTTCCAAGTTTGGTAATAGATCGGGTGATCCGAGTGTTTTTGAAAACCTAGCCTCATCGCCACCGTTTGATCACCTTCATGTGATGGGATCCAACGGCGGAGATCAAGTGAAGTTGGAACAAGGGGTGAAGAGGTTGGAGTGGGATAATCAGCAGAATCCGACGGAGGAGATTGTTGTTGGTGGCCAATCTAACGATCCTAATTCTTCTCTTTACGGTAATTGGAGCTCTCAAACTTGGCATGATCCGGCAAATCTTGGTTCCTCCATCACTTCTTCTCTCATCTAGGGAAAAAGAAGTATTAATCCTTAAACCCCACGTTTCTCTTTCACTAGATTTTAGGATTTCTTCATTTATTTCTTTCTTTTCTCTACTTTGTTTGTGAAGTTTCATGGTCATGTTTGGTTCTGAAAAAAAAAAAAAGAAAAAGGAAACTTTGGGGATCGGAGTGTTCATGTCAGCAGCAAAAAGGGAAGTGAAATAATTTGAAAATTTTCGCTAATTTTATAACGAAAAGTAGAGGAATTTTCATTTCCCATATCTGGTTTTTGCGCTGAGAGGAACCTCGGATCCCTTTATTCTTCTTCTTCTTCTTCTTCTTCTTCTCTTCATTGACTCAAAAAAGTTTGGTGATAGATCATCCATCCATTATCTTCCATGCAAGAGATTTCAGCTGAAGCTCTCTAGAATTCAGAATTGGGGGACAGAAGTTGTAATTTTCATCCTTTAACTTCTTTTTTTTTTTTTTTTGAGTAATTTGGGTTTTGTTTTGTTGCATGTAAATATGGGGAAAAAAAGGAAAAAAAAAAATCTACTTGATTTACACTATTTCAGCTAGCTAGGTTTTGTGGGGTTAAGTGGGGGCTGGTATATGTTGCATTCCTCAGTGAAAGATCAGCTGAGGAAGGAACTTTAACTTTTTTTACTTCTTTTTTCCTTTTTTTCCTTTATTTTGGGGGTAATTTCAACTTTTTTTTTTATTTAATTTGGTGGGGTTGGGTATAATGGTGTCATGGTATAGAGAAGGGGGAGGGGAGATTTGGGTCTTTGGAAATTAAACCTTTGTATTAATCAGTGAATTCATATCATCATATGGTTTGATCTGAAATTCTAATTGTCCCATATAATTCTCTTAGCTTCCATTGTCTCGTTGGTTAATATTTGCTCATGTGTTTTTTTCTTTTCGAGAATATTAATGTTTATCGTTCATGTTATCATAATTATCGTAATGTAGGGTAGAGTCATATAAGTGGTGTAAATTTTCAAGAAAAAATCTTTTAAAAAATAAAGAGTTGAATTTAGAGAAAATTGTCTACAATCATACCATATATATGCGGCAAGTTAAACTAGATTTATAATTGAAAAGAAATTACAATAAGTTTGTAAATGTTTAATGTAAACTATATAGCATGTATGGCAGTTTCAATATTCATGGATATATAGGCCACTCTTTCAAAGCTCATTATACTTCGTAATCAAATTAACATATAATGTCCTTCAAAAAAATAAAATAAACATATAATGATCAAAAAAAGAACTAAAAAGAATATATATATATATATATTATGAAAAAAAAAAGCTCATTATTGTTATTTAAAAATCTTTTATTGGACTTAAATACTAATAACCAATGAAGTTCATTCAGATGTACATAATAGCTTAGGTTTGTAAGTGTACTTTCGCAACTTTTTTGTTTTCTCACTCTTTCACACATTGTTTCTTTAGGTCTTTAAAAAGAAGAGTTTTCATTTTTGACGGAGAAAAAGTATGTATTTTTTAAGGAAAAAAACAAAAGGTAAGTAAAATAAGTTTTATTTTTAAAAGGTAAAAATAAAAATTAAAAGAATAAATAAAATGGTGGGTAAAATAATCTCCCCTTTCCTCGGGAGACTAGTACTGTTGCTGACAGAGTGCCTCCTGATAAAGGGCTTCTCATCTGCATCACTCTGGACTTGGCCCAAAAAGTGGGTCTCTCAAATTGACTATTGAATGCAATTTTTTTTTTTTAAAACCTTTTTCTTATTCATTTTTTTATGAAACTCTCAAGTCTTACACTAGATAAATTTCAAATTTTACCACTAGGATCAAAAGTCACCATCGCCAATAGTTTTGGTAACTAAGTTCCCAAAATCGGGGAAGTTTTGCCACCGAGTTTAATTTTCAAGTTCCGGAAATTTCGTCGCCCAAAGGTATATTCTTTAAAGATTTCATAAGGGAAAAAAAATTCTTGCAGTAACTTTTGTGCTTTTAGAAACGTCCTATTGCAATAGTAGATCAAGAAATACTTGATCTTAAAGGATCAAATAATGCGATTAAAAAGAAGATTTATACATAGTATTTATCAATATTTGTGTGATGATGATCTCATATTTATGTTATGCTTATGGTTCGATTTCGATATGGTTTATTTGGCTAGCTAGGACAAAAAATTTGCCTCTATACTTTTACGCTATATAATAATATAAACTTCAAGAGACGGTATACTAAAAAATATAATGATTTTACTAATAGTTTAATAACTTTATGGAATTGTATTGGCATATTCAACCATATAAAGTTGATAGTGGGCAGTAATTTACAAACAATTGCTGACTTTTCATTGAAGAACAATCCAAATTAAAGAATGAAAGTAGTTATATGTTTGAACACGAAGTTATTGAGATGAGTATTATAAGGTCGCATGCAAATCGCCAACCATTGGTAAATGGATAAGGAAAAAGGAAAAACCAAAAAAAAAAAAAATATACTCAAGTTCCATTTTTGGGGGAAAAAAATAAAACCCAAATGGAATTAATTAAAAAGAGCAGCCGCAGCCGACATAGGCAATCTCTCTCTCTCGCAAAACGAGTAAGGCAAGCAAGCATGGGGTAATAATAATATGGGTCCAAATTATAACTTCTTTCACAACCAAATAACTGAATGCCAAAGCAAACCCAAAACTTTTCCACATTCTGCAGTACCAATTTTAAATCTTAAGCTAATCAAAATCAACTTCACCTTTATTCACATATAAATATACTAACTAAACACATTAAAAACTATTTAATTTTGAAATAATTTTTAAAATAAAAAATAAATGGAAAAAATTTCATGCATGGCGGTACAAAATTTTGTAGGAGTATAATTGTCCGTTTTGAGTATAACTCTGACAATTTTGTCTTTTATTTCACCTATATATAATAGATAACCTTCCCTAAAAAAGAGTAAATCCAAAACTATATATATATATATATATATATATATATATATATATATATATATATATTTTAATTACTGATTAGACAACGATAAATTCAAGTTGACCACTAATATATTTTTGACAAATAGAAAGGAGGAATGCAAAAGTAAGGATAATTTTTTTCTTTTTTAGTTCTCAGGTAACTAAGGGCGTGTTTAATTGGTGATCTGGAAATAGATAAATCTGAAAACAAGGGATTCAATGAAAACAAAATTGTGTTTAGTGTTTTCAAATGTGTGTTTGGTAGTACATTTAGAAACTGAACCTCATCGTATATTTGTAAACTTGTCGTAGTTACCAATTAAATGTTTAATCTAAACTAATATTAATTAATTTATTAACATATATGTTATAATTTTTTTTGGTAGAATTACTATTTTACAATATTATATAGTATATTATACTTTACATTCATTAACTTTAACAAAAATGAAATAATTTTGTAACATAATACAATAATATATTTATCAAAATTTTTGTATTTCAATGTAATTCTATATTTTATTAAAATTTCAAATTCATAAACTGAAAAAACATTCAAAACATAAAAATATTGTTTATTTAAATTACACAATTCGAAAAACTTTTTAAAAAACAGATATGACAATGAATCCATACCATTTGAAAACGAAGTAGACTTCAGTTTGCGAACCAAATTCTCTCTGGATATCTTGAATTAATAAAAAAAAGTGGATCAACTTCATGCTGCAAACCTATCAAAGCATGTCCTTTGTCATAAAACAACAAATTGAACAGTAAAAGAAGAAAAAAACAGAGCATTCAGTTCTATGTTTTGACAGATTATTGAGGAATAAGAGAAGGAGCATTGGCATGAAGAGACAGTGGAGAGACAATGGGGCGAAAAAGTGGTGGTGGTGATGGGATGTTTGAGGGAAAGTGGGAGCCGCAGCCGCCCACTTGTGCCTAATTTCTAGATTCAATTTTCAACACTCCACACCACACCAAACATCAATCAATCAAATCAAATCAAAACCAAAGGGACCATATTTGATGTGGTGCTAAAGCTAGACAACGGATTCTTCTATCTCCATGCATATATCTCTCTCACCTTCTGCAACAATCCTCCTCCCGATTCCCCATTTTCTACCTCTTTTTCACTCCAACATTATTATTTATTCTCCATATTAAACTAACTAACATCTTCTTTATTACAACACCTATTCTTTAGCTTTGATAACCATGGTGGGGTGACTAATGTATTCGGACTAGTAGCCTTCTCTTGCTTGTTGGGATATTTGTGTTAATAGATATTTTATATAAATTGATATATAACGAAGATTCCACGTATTAACAAAATATAAAACCTAACAAAAATTTATTAATATTCCTGGAGTTTTAGTTTTGAAATATAACCCATGAATATTTATAGGATATCATAGTCAAAAAAGGGTCAAATGAGATTTGGTCCAAAAAAGAATCTCATCGAAATTGGTGAGCGGTAAAGAGTCATCATCTTGAATCGAATATGTTAAAGATCTCATGTTGAAAATATTGAGACCTAACAAAAGATTCATAATATACACAGTCTACTCTTTTCATTATTAATTGATTTTGAGGTAAACTCCGTAACCTGGAATAAGAACCTTGCTTTGCTTATTAGGTTTGATCTAATTATTCGATTGCCTTTTTTCATTTTTCTTCTCTGTATCAGCCTATTTATTATTGTCTCTATATATTTAATAAACTAAATCATGTATAATACACTTTTTTTTTCGAATAGGGGAAATAAAACTTGGCGATCTTCTTATTTTATTATGGGACCACTTGCTTTTCCCAAAAAATATATATATGTATCACACACTAGGTTTAATTAGTCAAACATAATGAGTACTAGAATTGAAATTAGTGCCCCATTAGTCTTCCAACGTTTGTTAGACTGTCCAATAGTTTTCTCGATCTCTGTGGTTTGATGTCACACATTACTGAATTAACTCTGATAACATTATTAAAATCAAATGGGAAAGTTTATTTATTTCAAACTTATTGATTATTATATAACATCTCTTGAGCACACAGTATATCAAGATTTTCCTAAAATTTCTTCCTCCGACCATTTGAACGGCTGAGTTTGTGAAGCCAAAACAAGACACTTCAAATCAGTGGACCCGAGAGTAGGGGACACTGTTTAAAGTAGTACAAGAGATGGGTTAAGATAGTACATGTTTGTAGCGTTGAGACGTTGGCTATTACGATAATTCAAGAAGAAATGATAGAGAATTACGTTAAGGAGGGATCTATTGTAATCTTCATGTCTAATGAACCAATATAAACTCAAACTTCTTTTATCTCTATCTTCACTACTAGAAAATTGAGTTTTTGTGACGCTCATGAACAGTAAAATACTATTGAAATTTTAAAAAACGTCACGAAAGGTAAAAAAACGCGTTTTTGACGGGAAAAAATGGAGATTTCCGGATGTTTGGCTTTTTGACGTTTTTTAATCGTCACGAAAAGTTTGGCAAAAAGTTCGTTTTTCGTGACAGTTTAAAAAACGTCACAAAAAGGTGAGGCGCGTTTTTGGCGGAAAAAGACGGAGTGTCTCGAATTTTTGACTTTTCGTGACGTTTTTCTAACCGTGCATGTTTTTGCAAGAAAAGACGGAGTTATTTAGATTTCTAACTTTGTCGTGGCGTTTTTTGAAAAGTTATTTTTCGTGATGTTTAAGAATCGTTATGAAAAAATGAGGCTCATTTTTTTTGAGGTGAAACGATATTATTTTAACTTTTTGTGACATTTAAAAAACATCACAAAAAAGTTAGAAATTTAAACTTATTGTGACGTTTAAGAAACGTTATGACAATGTGCTAATTCTCGTAATGTTTTTTAAACGCCACGTATACCTTTTGTGATGGACGTATAGGTGACACCGTAAAAAACCGTCACGAAAACCTTTCGTGACGTTTATCCATATTTCTATTAGTGCTTGTATTTTCTTTTGTTGTTACTAGACTGCGATGTACCTCGAAAAATTAGGTCTTTGATTGGATAGTCCTATTAATTATTCCGAACATGGACAAAATATCAATCAGGAAGGTTGGCCAAAATACAGTAATCCAATCCCAATCAACAATTTGCACATTGATGTGATATCTCGAGAAAGATGGAATTCTTATGTGACAAGGTTATTTGAAACCCGGGTTTTCTTTTGTCCTTTGCAGCTTGATGTAACATTAGAATTATTTAATTATTTTCTTGTCGTTTTCAGTACTGGACAAGACTTGGAATTATTAAGGACAAACTAAGATTATATTCAAACAAAAACAGTAAAACTCTAAGAATCATCCCATTTTTGAAGAGCCAATTCAGAAAGGGATCTCTGGAGGTGGCAGACCCAAGAATATTTTTGGCTTACTCAGAAACCACGATGCCCACCATCACATCCCACTACATTTAAACGAGTCATTGATTTTAATCGATAAGATTCTCTCACTCGAAAAGTGGATTGTGATTACTTATAATACATAACTAAATTAATTAAAAAATAAATTATTTTCCATAATCAATGTCTTCGTGTGGTCCTAGAACTGTACAAACACATAGACTGAACGTGAACCAATAGTTCATGATAACTGATACCACAAGACTCGAAATTATTGAAGGTATCAAAAGGGAAACTGATGTGAGCAATTAAGATATGTGAGTGTGTGAGAAGAGATGCGGTGAGCTACTTTGTTTGATTAGGAAATGGGATTAAATTAATTAATCAAAAGTAATGAATTTTGCTTTAGTGGGTTTGGTGAGTTTCTTTTTATAACATTACTAACCAAAACCTTTATGAATCAATAAATTAAATGTCGCAATGTATTATCAAAACGAAATAGACATGCATGCATATATATATGTGATGATTATGAGCTATGGCGTTCACATCTGGCTTAGCAATCAAATTTTGACATGCATATGTGGATGCATGCAACAACACACCCATTACCCAAAGAGAGAATTTTGAAAGTAATTATGAAACCTTGGTGTGGTGTGTGAATTGGGAGATATATTATTTTAGGGCTTGGTATAGTGCTGGCTCACCATTCTATACCATTGAAGCTAAAATAACAATTTAATTTGTATCAAATAGTTATTTGTAAAGTAAATATATTTTGAATTTGCATTATAAAAGGTTATTAATAAAAGTAACCGGAATAAATTTTGTGAATTCGACGCTAATATTCTCATTTCTCTTTTTTTTTTTAAATTTATATTTTGCGTTTTTCTGTATAAAATAAAACAAAATTTTGTTTGGATAACTATTTTTATTAGTTTCTCATTCTCAAATATTAACTTAAAAATAAAAATTCACAAAAAGTTAGAAGTGATAAAATAATATTTTTATTTATATATAAGAAAATTTAAAAATAAAATCAGAAAACAAAAAAAAAAGTTCGGGAACAATAAAACAATGAGAAATGAGAAAGAAAAAAACATGTGAGATGGTGGTGTGGCAGCACTCGTAGTCTTAGGAACTGCCTCGAGGTTTCAAGTTTGAGTCTTGTACTAATTGCAATACGGTCCAAACAACTAACTCGGACATCGATTTTAGGAGGAAAAAGAAAACTATTTTGAATTGAGAAATAAACACCAAGACAACTCTCAAACACCTAAAGAAAGCTGAAAAATAAGAAACTAAGAGATTAACCCATCAAAATTATTACACACATGGCTGCCTCTTTGATGGTAAAGATTAGGGGAAAAAAAAGTGAACATGCAATAAATATCTTCTATATGTTTTTGTGTGTGTTACAGAGATAAAAATTGAGTCTTTAAAATTATGGTATGTATGAGAAGCTTGGTAACGGTAGGTAATGCGAGAATTGAAAAAATAACACAGAAGATCATAAAATCATGGCGGAAGGCCATAGCCAGGTGGCAGATGATGATGATCATCATGATCAGACGACCAGTGATCCAAATTACAACTTGCAGCGCTTGAATTTTGATTATTACCTGAAGCAGCTGCAGATGAAGAAGCCGTAGCGCCACTGCCGTTGATGGTCCACGTGGAGGCATCTGACACCGCCGGATTAAGATCGTCGCCAAAGCTCCGATGAGGCCAATTTTGTAATTCTGCTCCAAACGAATAAACCCCCACATGATCGAGAGTAGACTGATTGAAAATCTGCGGCGACTCCACAGACGCCAAATACCCACCACTAGTACTGGCAAATTCTACCGCCGCCGCAGGAGGAGGAGGAGGAGGCAGTGACGTGACGGCGGCGGCAGCGGTGGTTATTTTGGGACGCTTTCCTTTTCTAGAACCGCCGCCGACGGGGACGTTACGGAGGGTGCCGCCTTGAGTCCAGTACCTTCTACATGACTTGCAAAAATAGCGTGGCTGTGAGAGGCTGTAATTATTATAGTAACAGAATTTGGTGTTGAAGGAGTGACAGCGAGGGCATTTCTCTTTCTGTGCCTTCATCGTCGTCTGATCTTCATTTGCAGTAGTAGTGGCCATCTTTTGTTGCCTATAAAAAAAAATGAAAATTTGAGCTTAAATTGGGATTTTGGTGTGGTGTGGGAAAAGGGTAGTATTGACTTTGGGAGTTTGGGGCTTGGATTTTGGTGCGCATGCAAAAAAAGGGAGCGTTTTTTTGGTCGATCAGGGCCCTCGACGTGGCCTAACCGTTTTAAAAGAAGCTCAAGATAATAATAATATTCATTTTTGGTCATAAATATATAATATAATATAGTACTTACCTGAAGCTTGTGAAGATTTCTAGAGATGTTGAACGTTGGCGTCATATCATATGTTTCTTGTTTCTCTCTTTCCAAGTTACAAGACTAAACAAAAACAACCATAAATTCGGCTTTTTCTTTCAAGTGCCTAACAATAATATTCTGATTGCAATGGTCTCCACTCTTGAGAGAAACCGCCATTAATTTCTTTTGTTTTTTATTTAAAAAGAGTATTATTCCATTCTAGAACTCTTCCAGTTCCGTTTACATGCATGCGTGGTCAAAACGCGTATTTATTATTTATTATTTGATATACATTTCTATGCATGTTTTGATAATATTGTTTATTTAGGATTTAAACCGCCAAAATTCTGTTCTTAAATTATGTGCAAGATGCGTCTCGTGTCAACTTCATCTCTTTGCCACCAAATTGGTCCGAAATTATATGCTCGTCATAAAAAAAAAACAAAAAAACAAAAAATTTGTAATTTAAGGGCCTGCTTAATCCAAAACAAAAACAACATACATAAAATATTCATCCGTGGAAAGCCAAAAAGATCAAGATTGAAAGAAGATTGATTTCATTTGATTTTGATGGAAGATAAAATAGAAGTGATCATCGAAGGCAGCCATTTTCAATCATCATCAAGCTTCGTCCCAGATTTTCTCCTGAGTTGCTCAACATCCTCATCCACCACCTTCTTCTGGTCGTCACCGTTGGTCCCCATTACCGTGTCCTTTATCTTCTGCGTCGTGTCCTTGGCCGCTTCCCATGCCCCCTGAACCGTCTGCTTCGCCTTCTCCCCGATATTCTGCGCCCCCTCCTTCGCCGCTCCGGCAGCATCTTCCGTCTTCTCCTTCATCCCCTTCGCGGATTCCTTAGCTCTCTCCGTCGCGTGCTCCGCCGTCTCCGCTGCCCTTTCGGTGCCCTCCTTCGCCTTCTCCTTCGCGTCGTGTGCGTAGTCTTTTACTTTCTCCTTGGCGGCGCGTGCAGTCTCCGCCGCTCTGTTGCTACTCTCTTCCGCCGCATCTTTGGTCGCTTCTGCGTACTCTTTGGCTTTCTCCTTCATTCCTTGGCCTCCTTCCTTCGTTCTCTCCTTCGCGTCCTCGTAAGCCAAGTCTGGCCTCGGGTAAGCCAAGTCTGGCCTCGGGTCGCTGTTCGCCTCCCCGCCATTTTCACCCTAAACCGCAGACAATAAGAAGAATCTTAGACAAAATAATAAGAATTTGTTCTTACTACTATCAAATATTTAATATTTAAAAAAAAAATTAGGTCACTTCGGTAGCCAAATATTTTCGAAATAAAAAATCAATCTTGACTACAGTTAAAAAATTGACACTTCATTGTTTAAATTGTTTGTTGTTTTTTAAATTTAAAGGTGGTCCTTAGTTTTGAATTCCAAATAAGCTTTCACCACGCTTAGTCTAGAAATTTAAAGAATTTTAAGATCACGCATTGAACTAATACTAATGATCACCAAATTAACTCAACAAATAAAGATTAAAACTTTGTAAAAGGTCAGAGTAGATACAACTTCGAAAATTTAAAAAGCTAATTGAAACTTCCCAAATGAACAGAATCAAAATATATGAGGAATTAAATTATACCCAGGGATGTTTAGAGGCGGAAGTAGCAAAAGAGATTCTGGAAATCTTGGTGGAAGATCTTAGAGATGGAGAAGCATTGGGAAAGGGCTTGCCTTTGCAGAGGTTGAAGATGAGATTTTTGGCTAAGGAGATGGTGGCCGCCATCGTTTCAATTATCAAGATGAGATTCAGAACACACACCACGCAGATTTCTTCTCTGAACGTGTTTGATTCGGTGGTGTTACTGTGTTGTAAGCTGCAGTTATAGAGAGAAGTGGCAGAGTTTGCTACATGACACGTGGAGCTTTTGAAGCCACGTGGATGATGCTGTGCTTGCCTCGTTGTTCAAACTGCCTGCCCATTCAACACGTTCAAAATAAAATCCTATCAAACAGTTTACTAATTGGTAATTACATACCATATTTTGGTTTTTTAGTCTTCTATCTTCATTTAGAACAAAATTTTTCAAGTTTACCTGTCGAAAAACTCGTCTTTGTAAAATGTATGAAGTATTCCTTTGCAAAAAAAAAAAAAAAACGTTATGAAGTATTGCAAATAACTGTTTATATATAAATATATATATATATATATATATATTAAAATAATTGCTCAATATTTCCCAAGTTCAAGCCACGCATGCGTGCAAATGGGGATTTAACGCTATTGATACTTGTTTCTGACAAAATAATTTATACTTGTTTCTGATAAAGAAATTATAAGTTCTCAAAAATTACTAAGTATAAATATATATATATTGAGATGTAGTACAAAACTATAAAAATAAAAAAAAATACAAGAATTTTCATTTATCTACCATATTAAAAATTCTCTGTATATATCATAATTGTTGAACTAGAGCTTACGTTAATATCAACCACTGCAGTCAACTGTTGTTTGACTAAGTAGCACATCACCATAGAAGTATACTTCGAACGTAATTATCAAAATATCATCATTTATCTTTGGTTAAATGTATTTTTCAATCAGTGCCTTCTGACACGTGTCACGTATTTGCCATCCAACACAATGATCAAAAAAGTCTCCAGCAACCTCGCAATGTTTTGTATTAAAACTCATAAAAATCCAATTAAACTAACATGCAGAGGTTTTGCTTTCCAATCATTTGTTTATCTTAGCCATTTATGCCTTTCCATTTCATGGCTCTTAACCAAATGAACTCTTTACAAGGCAAGATGAGAAAGGGGATGGGGAAGAAAGAAAAATCATTAAGGAAAACTTTTAGACAAAAGCTGCAATGCAAGTGACCAATCAACAAAATAATCTCAGATTCCTCATGTTTAATTTCAGGAAGTGGGGAAGCTAGGCTAGGAATCTTCTTTCTCTGTAAGAAACAAGAATAGCATCCCAAGAGAAAAATGGAATAAAGACACAACAACAATGAGCCTTTACTTCTGTATATATTAGTCTTTCCTCTTCTAACTTTCACATCAAACACAAAAAAGGATGAAGTTCTTTTTACAGTTACCGTGCTGTTCGTGCTTCTGTTACATCAAGCAGAAAAAGGGAAAGCACAAGGAGGAGGAATCCAAGAATGAATGAAGTTGCCATTCCAAGTGTTTCTTCTGCAAATCATGTTTCTTTTTTCCCCTCTTGAAATAATGGAAGATGTTGTTGTACTTGTACCTGATTGATTTATAAAGCCTATATCATCGCCTAAGGAAAATCTCTTCCAGCTTGGTGTCTTGGTTTAAAATGCTGTAAAAGTAGAAATCATTCGTTTTTTTCACTTTTATCTTGGCTCTTTGGCGCCAACTGCAGTTCTTCCATTTGATTCTTCACTGAAACCAACCCAGTCTGAGAAAGAAACCTGAATCATAGAAATCCAAGCAACTCATTCATAAGCATCCCAATGATAAAAACAGTAGGGTAGTTAGTAACAGGATTCTGAAAAAGATGTACAAGTGAAACTCAAGTTTCATTAGCCATCTAGGTTGCCAATTCAGCATAATGTATCAACTAGCATATGGTTTGCATCTGCCCAGGCATATGCAAATTACAAACGCATAACATCAATGTTAATCTGTGGGCCGAGGAGGGCCCATAATAAGAGGTAGGGATAAGGGACAACACAGATACAATGCAACATGAATATGCCGTTTATAATACAGCAATGTTAATTGTATATTTTTAAATAATGTAATGCCTTGAAACAGAGATTCATGTAGAGGATCTAGCTAGAACCATAAAATCAAAACTTTGAACAATTTGATATCTCATATCAAGATTTAAAAAAAAAAATTCAAATCAAACATTTGCAGTCAATTATATACTTGAAAGGCAAAGCTTTAACAAACAAACCAATATTCTCACTCATATATTTATCATGTTTCAGCAATGGGGCAAGCCTGCAACAGATGTACAAAGTGGCCGAAATTACTAAAAAGTTCTAAAAGATTTGGCACCAGAATGTTGTGTCCAAATGTTGCAATATCATTTTATTGGACCCATACAAACTTAAAAAAATGGAGAGTTCATAGTTCATGAATCGGCTAAATCCAGAACATAGAAGCCCCCATTAGCATTCCAGAAAGTGGAAGCTACCATTTAAAGGAGGAAAGAAAGAGAAGCCAAAAATTATGGCATGCCCTATGCATTATGGTGAAGATTGTCAGCATAATATATTACAGATTAGAGATCAAATTTGAACCATTCATTTTCTTTTAAGGCATTCTCCTTTCTCCCACGATACATAGACTTGATGGATGCTACCCAGCAACTTAACAATACATATGTGATACTCTGTACTTCCTAGTAAAAGTATTTCGATAAATTTCCCAGTCTCTAGCTTCTTTCAAATTTTCTCATATGTTATAATCTTATCTTGGATGCTATCTGCTCTCTGCTCTTGCTAATTCTATTTATCATGTTAGGTGGCCTTAAACTCTTCAGTCTTCCTAGGAACTATTGTGAGCTATTTCCAAAATTTCCCTAGCCACCTCTAGCCCTTAGGACCTTTGCCTTTTAACATATAATAAATAACCTTATTTCCTGTTAGCAGATGCCACTGAAAACCAAGACTTTCAGCCTCTCGTATTGTAAGTATTCAATATAATTGATTGGATTATTTGGAAATAAGGCTGGCATGCTGGAGCTGAACTAGTATCCTACATAATTGTCCTTGCATTGCATCATGATAGTACATAAGTAATGCATAAACTAACCATACACATAGTTGTATGATATGCTAGTTAGTCAATCTGCATGAAATTGAAAATCAGACTTTATTGATGGGGCCGGGACTTAATGTTCAGTTTCTAGCATAGGCTAAGTGATTCGTGAAAGAATAAAAAGTTTACAGCCTGTATTTCCATTTCAGATCAGTAAGTAATAAAGAGTTAGTTATAGCTATACTTTTACTCAGCCAGTCAGTAGTTTTACATCACTGTTAGTACAGACAGATACTTCTAGGTAATTAATCATCCTATCCTATGCCTTGATTTCATTTGTGGTCCTTTACAGGCAATTCCACTTCCTGGAGAAGTTGAGAACTCCCAAAAAAAAAAGGCCAATTCATTAAATTGCATGGTTATCTTTGTGAGAATCAAAAGCTGCACATCAATGGGCATCTATTTCACTTTAAGATATAACAGATTATAACTTGACATCAGTATTGCTATCGCTATTGCATTATTTTTTTGTATGTGTACGAATTTGCGCGCCTGAGATTTCTTATATGAGCTACTTATTGAGGTTCTCATAGTCTAACAATAGATCTTGCAAGTGTTCAGGCTGACAAGGGAAAGGCAGCATTGAGACAGGCATGACCTTTTTTTTTCCAATCTTCACCTGCCCATTTTTTGCTTCATGGACATTCCTATTTGTCCTACTTCAATAGTGATAATCATGGTTTTGGAGAGGTAGAGGCTACTAAAGTCATAATCAGGTCTCAAAAGAGCACAAGTTTTAAGACAAGCAAAAGCACCAATAACTGCTACAATGAAAATGACACAACACCAATGGACTGTAGCTGTAGTATGTGAAGAAAAAGGTTTCATAAAGGTACTTAGATGCCTTTGAGACCATAGGTTAAAAACTAAATATGCCACTGCCGCCTACCTAAGGTAGGGCAGTTATCTTCCTACGACTCCATCCTCCAGAGATTGTAGGATTATAGGATCAGGTTATAGTCTTGTAAGACTAATTAGATACATGTAAATTATCATTAAGCACACTCCAATGGCTATAAAACAAAAAATAAGTATATCAAAGGGGAAAAATGAAAAAATGGGCATGCTTTTTTATGAAAAAATTCATCAATAGAGTTGTTGAATTGGCATTTGAGGAAGAATTAAGTTACAAGCTTAAAGTGAGCTAACTTCCATAATAATATAATGCTTCTTAGAGACAATATATAAAAACAAACCCCCAACATCAAATTTATCAGGAGGAACAAGTAGAACCACGTGTATAAGAAGAACAATAACAATAAGTAAAGCAAGCATGAAAAAAGTTTAACCTACCAGTTGAGCAGCAAGAAAAGGGTCGCAGTTATAAGCACCAGGAAGGTAACATGAAGAATCAACCAAGAGTCGCTGGAAGAGAATGCGAGGCCAAGCATCAGGACGAGACACAGACCCAGCATCAGAAATGTTGACTTGAGTGTAGTCCATGTAGGACCCTGATTTCAGAAGGTAAAAAAACAAATGGGAATTCAATTGGAAGAATGGATTTGCAAGGGGGTGGGGAGATGGAAAATCAAAAGTGAATTTGAACTAACGTTGACGCCAGGGGCTAAAGCTCCGAGTAAAACTGCTTCTGCTGAAGATACTCCTCCATCGCCCGAATCGTTGCCTGCCATTGAAGAAGTACAGAGCAACCAGAGCGCGATCGAATTGGCTATGGAGCATTCATCCGAGTTCGAATCCTCCCACTCTACTAATGGGCTTTTTGGATCAACTTGGCCCGCTTTCCCTCCTAATAACACAGCAACATGGCCCATGATAAGATCAGCAGCTCTTCATTCTAAACTTTTTTCTTTTTTTTTTTAGTTCAACAAGATTGGATCTTCTAACCTCCCATATTCGCAGTTGAAGTTATAATATCATTCAACTATGTTTAGATTAGTCTAAACAATACATTAAAAATTGGAGAAAGAGTTTTCAAAACTTTGATTACCCCTTTCCATACACACTACTTTGTTTTAATATAATTAGGATGGAAATTTGAACCTGACTTCAAAAAAAATAGTATATTCCATGATTATGAGTATGCTAACGTTGGTAGTATTAGCCAATTATAGCTCGTAGGAAAAAAAAACTAGATTTTAGTTTCAAATTCTATGTTTAGTGTAGTTAATATAAATATAGGAGTAGAGTTTTTTTTTTTTTTGAAGTCATATATAAAGGTGGGGATTCAAACGAAGATAGGTGACTTAATTAATTGAACTATGCTCAAGTTAACGAATATTGCATATAGTGATGGCTCAATGTATTCATCCGTTAAGAATTAGAATATCATCACTTGCTAGATAAATTGAGGATGGTTTGTAAATGAAACCGTATTTTAGAGACCACTTCCACAGGGAATATAAAATTTAAGAATGATAAAAATATAAAAATCATTCCTCCCAAACCAAACTCAATGATTCAGAAAATATGAACAGAACAGATACCATCAATCACTGCCAAAATTTCCATACCCTCCCAAAGGTCAGCCTTCAAAATTATGATAAAGAATTTGGAAAATAGCAGTTCTTTCACTTGCATTTTGCCTGAGAACTCTTCAGCTGTATGTTCTGATAAATGCAGAAGAATCAAGTACAACATCTCATCAGACATAAATATCACCTTTCTCATGTTCTTAAGAAAAGAAAACAATCTTCTATAGTGTTTACATGAGATAGTTATATAATACACATTTACTTCAAACTCCTGCAACATCTACCTCTCTGCCAATTGCGAAATTCTTTCGACTTTCTGTACACTACACATGTATATACAACTGCAAACTTTTTCATTCAACAGTTTCGCATTTACGGTACTGAGAAACATTGAATGTTTGCCAAAGTTCAATGTGATGTATTGAACAAAGGAAGTGAGTTTGTTGAAACAAAATCTATGAAAATCCTCAATTCCCCATATAGGTGGGAGTTCTGCTAGCAGCATCTTTCTGGAGCTGCCATTCTTTCTCTTTTAGATACAGCAGAAGCGGCGGCTGCTCACTTCTCAAGTCAGTAGCACCGCAGCCATAAAGGTTCGGCCTTTCGTAACCATGGAAGATCATGTTTTTCTGGTTTTCATTAGTTCCATAAGCTAATGGGAAAGCTGGATGGCGCAATGGACTCTCCATATTCATTGTTTGATTATAACCCAATTGGCTCCCTGTTTGATACAAATAGTCATTCCTTGAAGCATCATTTCTTTGGAAGTTCATAAGATTTCCTGAAGCATTGTAGGGAGCTGGCATTAACTGACTACTATCCCGCTCCAGATTGTGATTCTCCCGATACTGACGAAGCCATTCAGAAGAAGTCATTCGATGCGTGAACGGTTGTATATTCGGAAGGCCAGCAGTCAAGGGGCCATATGCATGTGTCCCATGAGTGGCAGGCCAATTTGGACTTCCTCTAAAAGCATTTGAGAATGTACCATTTTGGTCGATGTCCCTAGTGATTTTGCTTTCGGACATGCCAGCATTGGTACCATTAAACCAAACGGCATCATCAGGTAAATAAGGAGCTGAAGGTGTTGGGGCTGAATAGGGAGGAGGAGGAAACTGGTATGATTTTCCAGATTCACGGCTGGGACTCGAAGCAGAATTCTCGGTATCACCAAGTCTAGAACCATTTATAAACGTCGGAGTTAACTCGTCAATCGGCTGTAAACCAGGTTTAGCAAAACCATTTGTCCCTTTCTCTCTATCAGGGTTCAAAGTAAAACCTCCTCTATTGAGCACCCAGGCACTGAGAGAGGGGGGGCCAGCAGATATGGAGCCTTCTGACATTTGATGTTCTCTTGTATCTTTTACCATAGTATCATGCTGCTCAGATAACTTGTTTGAGTTGACATTTGTAATGTCTGTTTGAAAAGCAAAGGGATCACTCTGGCCCTGAGTCTGTGCTATAAGTAGCGATGTAGCACGCCTCAAGCATTCATCAGAAGAAACGGTCTGATCCTCCACGCTTTTTGGTGAAATTTCACCGTTCCCTGCAATAGAGATCGGTGCAGAATTATACCTCATAAGGGGCTTGAAAAGAATGACTTCTTCATCTTCAACCGTGACAAATTTCTTATTCAGATGGTTCTGATCCTGAACTTCATCTGGGATATCTTCACCGACGTCCCGAGTTGGCACTTGCGGATCTGGACTAACAATGTTCGACTTTGCACTTTCCAATGCTTTCTTGTCTGCAAGTTCATTTTGTTCTACTATGTAAAAGACCTTCCGCGTCTTATCGTGGATGATACACTTTGGAGAATCATTAGCTGTGTTGGAAATTTTGGTAGCAGCAACAATTATGCGGTAAGCACGATGTTTTCCTCCAAATTTGTAGTTGTCCATGTGTTCCCAGTGAGATGAGAAATCTAATGGTTCATGTGCAGAAGCCAAAGGTGTGAAGCCCCTTAATTCATAGTCTTCCCACAGTGGGATAGCAAGTGAAGACTCTGCGTCAACTGTATTAACATTCAGTCTCTCTAGAAGGTTAACAAAAACACCAAAAAAGTAAGACATGGAACTTCTGCTCTTTTCATCAGAACCATATTTTGATACTCCATCAAGAACGTTCGCTAACCACTCCACAAAGACGAGCACAGCGGGTAAAAGAGGGAAAGAAACCAATTGGGTTGCCTTCAAACATCTCTCAATTAGGCGTCCCATGACAACAAAGGTAGCAGCCAATGCCAAGTGGGTCAGCTCAAGTTGCTGCATATCATTCAGATCAGTTTTAATAAAAAGATTCTGAAGCATGAAGATGAATACGGAAACAATTTGGATGGCTCGGAACGGGCCTGTTCTCACTGAATCCAAAAGCTTATAGGACTCTAATGAAACACTTAGCTCAGAATCATCTACAGACAAGAGTTCATCTAGCCATCTCATCATAGATGACAATGTACTTGTGAATTCCTCCAAACTGTAATGCATCAAAATCCAGCGGGAAATGTTAGAAAACGAAAAAAATGATTGAATTCAATGGAGATGGAATAGGCAAAGCAAAAAATGATGACCGCTTCAGTTCAGCAGTCTTGCTACGAAATTTAGCATCAAGTTGATTCTAACACTAGAAACAACTTCATCAGAATTGAAAAGTTGGTCATGTCTAATTTTACAGAATTGAAAAGTTGAAATGCATCTGTATAAGTCTCAATGAAAATGTGTATACGGTGAAATCAGTCGATTCACAAAAATTTTGAGCGGTTAAAATACCTGGATTTTATGAAAAAGAACCCCAATGTTCTGATAAGAAGAGAAAACAAGTCTGTCTCTGAAGACTTGTGATCATCTTTGGTCTGTGATTTGATTTCAAGACAGCTCTTTTCAGACGGCCTTAAGAAACTGAACTGGACATCCACAGACAGGGAAGGCAGAAGAGACGACCTATTCTGTAAGATCACATTGTTAACATTTGCAAATGCCACAATATTGGTAAAAAGTAAAATGCAACGCAGAATGTATCTTACTCTTTCAAATAGTAATATAAGATTATCCCAAGCATCAGGGAACGGTTCTTTGACTGCAGAACTTCTCGCACAGTGGTACATAGCAAGAAACTGATCATTAACATATGTTGCCAATACAGCCAACTGGGAAGAAATATAAACAGGTGAGTAAAAAAACTAATGCCATCTCATATCATGGTTTGAAAATCAAAAGATCATAAGATGACCCTACCTAATTTTATTTATTGACAGTAACAAAGAATTACCTGATTTTGCGGGTTTCCGCTATCCGGCCAAACCATTGTTGCTTCTAAGTAATGAGTAGCAGCAGCTAACCACTTATGGGAATGGAGATCTGGCTTTTCATGCTGCTCCATGTACCTAGCAAGATCCCCGAGGCAAACTAAAAGACGATGACATAAAAATTGACATTTCTTCTTCTTCTTCGGATTGATGCCTTTAGAAACACCAAATGCCTTATATAACAAGCCTTCTTTTGGAAGCCCATAATATTCTCTGATTTTAGAGATCACTTTTTGGTAGAATTTTGTTGCTTCCAATAGAAACAACCTAAATTCTGCAATATAATTGCTACTACTTCTCTGCACGTCATTAGGATTTTTTGTTATCACCAACTTTGGGCTCTCCGCATTTGCTGAGCTTCTCTTGATTCTTTTCCGAAACTCATCAATATGCTTGTAATGAAGCTTCCACAGAGAGTATTCAATATCTTGAAGCTCTACTTGTTCATGGTCACTGATGAAGATTCTCTCATAAATTGAACAAACTTTGTGGTACAGATCTTTAACATCTGAATGCAATATCCCTTTGGAAAGGATTGATGCTGTCAACTGCTTTTCCAAGCTTGCAACCTGAAAGACACACTCAGATCCCTGAAACTGAAAGCATAACAATTTGCAAAAGAAATTGGAACGAGAATTTATAAGCATGACAAGCTAGAATTTTATGCAGCAAATTACCTCGTTAAGCAAGCTTTCCTTTCTGTTTTGATTTGTACTGGAAGTCATGGTTAAAATTAAGCAGCTTATTTCAAGGTACACTACCTTTGAAACATCAAGTGCATTACATTCACATGTAAGTCAACCTGTGAGAAGATCAAAATTTAAACCATCAAGCCAAGCAACGAGAAGAATGAAAGAAGGATGTAAAAACTACGAAATCTGAGGTGTTATAAGACATCATTTCAAGTAGAGCCAAAAACAGAGGAGGGTCAATTGGCCCCGTCAAGAAAGTTTCTAGATCCGCTCCTGGTTTCAAGCACTTTTTAGTACAGTGAGGAGCTTTCTATAGTGTAGCAACACCCAAACGCCAACTTGGATCTCAGAGAGAAATTAGGGAATATAATGAAGAAATATTCCCAAATTTAGCACTTTGAAAATAGCTTCAGAATACAAAGAACTAAACACCAACTAAAGAACTTAGAAAATAAATTCTATAAGAGGAAATTCATTCTCAGAAGCCAACATGAATCCCAGATGAAAATCACCACCATCAATTCAAAGTATAGTTAGGCAGGGAAAGAATTCAACTGGTTAGAGAGTAGAGTTAGTAAACCAAACACGCAAACCTTAATCCTCAACAATTTATGACTATTGGGTGTGTTTTTTTTAAAGGGTATACCCCAAAACTCAACACCAATCCTGTAGAAAAAGATGGCTGCATCAGACACCAGAAATAGTTTCTGAGAAACCCCACATGAAGTGAAGTAGAGAGCAGCCGCCCCAAGAAGATTACAAGGCAAGATAGAAAGAAAAGTAAAAAAGGGATGCGTATCAAAGAACAAAACTGGAAGAAATTAGGCAAAATCTGACCAAGTAGAAACAGAATTTCAGATGTATGTAAAAAAGATTTGAAGATACGCCAAGGCTCGACAGAGTTTAAGAGGAAAGGGCACCTCAGTGGAGAGGCAAGGGAGGGGTACGCATCAAAAGCTTTGGAACAGCTCTATCGCCATTAAAGAATCGCAGCAAATATATTTGGAGCAGAGGCCAAAACAAATTGTCCAGCCAAAAGTGCACACTTGGAGGTTAGACAGAGACGGATAAAGAGAGCTACGAAAGAAGAGTTCGCCACCTGTACGTTTTCAGCAGTAAAACAGACAAAGCAAAAGGGTGACAAGAACCAAAAAAAAAATTAAAACTTTAAAAAGACTAAAGAAGAGAAGACCAAGACCAATCTGCCCTTTTGTAAATTGATTGATATCCTTCTATCAATTTCACCGCTTAGCCATCTTTTCAGAAAACCAGCTTCTCCCAAAACTCACATCAGGAAGTAGTAGAAGAAGAAAAAAAGTAGGCTTCTCCCAAAACTCACATCAGGAAGTAGTAGAAGAAGAAAAAAAGTAGAGTTGTACTTTAATAATTTTATACAACCTATTTTTTATTGTTTGTTGAAAAGTTCCAAAAGAAAACTAAAAAGAAATGAAGAACAAATAGCAGCGGCTGAACATCCCCTGTGTTTATTGACTAATCAGAGAAGATCCCTTGTAATTCAAGCTAAGTGGCCATTAGCAAGCCATATTCAATTGGGATTACTTGCCTACTTGTCGTGTACCGTAGTAATTCAATCTTCATAGTGCAATCGCCGTTCATCCTGATCAAAGTGGCGATCTTTCACTTCAATGGTTGATCTGGGACAAGTTGGTACCCGAAAGTTTTCCCTTTGATGGTACTTCTTAACAATCCAAACTGATATGATATTCTTAACAATGTTATTCTGAAGCTTTTCATTTTGGTGAGGGTTGTAAAAATTCTTTTTTAGCTAAATTACAGGTTTGTTCCAGTTTCAATTTAATCTCTATATTGTGTCGATTAACTCTAAACTTTAATATAGTTAACTAATTAATATAATAGGACAAACCAAAAATATAACTAGGTTAAATTCAAATCTTTAAAACCACATACCAAATTGTGACCATGCAAGAAGACTAAATTTGTAACTCAATCCTAGTTTTCTCATTTTTGTATGTTAAATATCACATTTTTCATTCGGGATTGGCTAAGACATTCTAATTACAAGTCTCAAACTTTTCTTTTTCCAAGGGCATTGTGGCAAACGATCTAACATGTGGTGACTGGTGATGGAGTCTGAATGATTCTGTACCTTCTAAAGGCACTGAAAAATATGCAAAATAACAGTGTGAACAAATTTATTTGAAGATGCTCTGATTATACAAAAGTCAAAAAGTTTTGGCACACAACTTTACTACATTCGATTTTCTAATCATGATTCTTCTCTAAGAGGCTTTCACTAATCATTATTCCTCACTATAGCGTTAGTCCATGAAATCTTACAATTTTAGTTTAATAAGTGCGGTTCAGATGTTCTTTGCAAGTGATAACAGCCTAATTTCTTTTCTTTTTTTAAATAAGGATAAAAAACCCTAATTTATTAACAGTAATTAGTTTATAAATGGAAGTAATCTTTAAAAGGGTTGGGAAGTTCCAATCCTATTAGATTTCAACCACCAAATTGTCAAAGACTCACTAAGCTATCATTAGTGAACTATTATAATTAACAATCTAGTTTTAATCACAGCTTATAACATCAACGAAATGTTGATGTCACATCTTATACTCACAGTCACATAGGGTATTTTTAATGGCTAATAAAAATATTTGTCACATTTATAAATTTAGCAACCACTTTTTGTTGGGTAAATACGGTAAAAACTTTTAAGTCTGGATTTTTTTTTTGTTTTTTCAATTTTAACAGGATGAATTGGATTGGTCTGACGTCAGACTCCCCCTCATACGACTCCTCATTCAATTCTTTACAAATCATTGGATCCTTTTTCTTTTTTCTAGTATATTTTATATTATCAAATATATAACAGATATACCAAATATAATGACTTAGGAATGTGATATTTCATATTTAATATATCGATAATAAATATTCTTCGAGTTAAAGATTTTGGTTTAAGTAATATGGTAAGTTTTCTTATTAATATATACTTAAACATCGTAGATTTAAGTATATTGGTGACATACTTTAGAGTAGATATATCACTTATATAACTTATATATTTAATATGAAGTATATTACTTATATATTTGATATTACGTATCTCATACTTCGATAACATAACTGATATATCAAATATAAATTATTTTATTGATATGGTTGATATATCAATAATATATATGTAACTAATATACTTAATATGAACGATGTTATACATGATATTAGGTAAATCAGTTATACTTAACATAAAACATATCATACTTGATATTTGGTGTTGGTATATCATCACGATGAGTAGAATCTACTTTATATTTGTTATTACCCATTAATTTTTTGCTATATCAGTGAGTGGCCTATATATATATACCTATAATACTATGTCAACATGTCAATATTTCCATAATATTTTAAAAAAATCGATAAAATATGTAAAATATCACAAATATAGACATAATATTAATATTAATCATTTTTAATTTATCTAGGGATAGTGAAATATTTATTTGTCAATTTATATATTTTTCATGAATTTTTTATTTTTATCATTTTTACAGAAATATCAATTTTTCATAAATTGGGATTTCGGACATCCATCCACATTTAAAATTTCGGTGTAATATGCATAGGACGTGGTCCACCTATTTATCCGGAAAAAAAGACGTCAAATTAATGGCAAGATGGTCTACGTAGTGGTTATTAGGTAGAATGATATTTGGGCTTGGATCGTCTAAGTTGCAATGAAGAGTGTTTATGGTGAGCCCTATCCCTACGGCCGTTGGATTAAGACATGAGAGTTCTAAAAGACAGTACTGCGGGCCCAGGCGAGGAGAAGAAGGTTCAAGAATCTGAACCCTAAAAAAGCTGCAGATTTTGAACCCTAATTTCTAGTGACCCGTGGTCTAAGTCCAACCAAATACAGTCATTAGGGTCCACCGGACATCAATGTTGATAAGAAGAGAACCCACCGGAAAAATCTCTTTAATTATTATTTTTACGTACGTACTTTCCTTCTATTTGAATTTGAACTATACGGTCCTACTTTCTCTGTTCTGGGCCACAACCAGGCCCAATTTCTAATAAGTCGATGATCAGGCTCAGGCCCAGGCCCTCTGATCCAGTTACTCATCCTCCAATACCCTTCCCATTTCTAAAAACTTATCATTCTAGTCTCTTCATTTTTATTTCAATTATAATTTTAGCATCACATTTCATTCATTAAATTTATTCAAAAACTTGTATTAAATGATTTTTATTATATATAAAATTTGTGTTAAAATTTAAACATCAAAACGAACGTTGACTAGAATAATCCAAATGAATGTTTTGAAAGTATAAAGGCAAAAATGAACCAGTCAAAAGTAAAGGGACTAAAATAATATTTAAACCATAAAACAAAAATCTATCTATTTCACAAGTTTCTAACTATTAGTAAAGGATGAGTATATAACATTATATTATGATTATCGTGGTCTAAGGTAAACCCTACATGTGAATTTCATATCTCAATCAGATTAGGAAAAAAAAATTGATAACTTTTTCTTTTTTGAAAAAAAAAATGAAGAGGAACAAATTAGAGAAATTTTGGACATTACACGCTAATTAATTTAACTTAACCTAGGGTATTAATGTGGTGTATCAATTGACTTTGGCTTAAATGGTGAAGAAAATGATGCCTAAAATATTGGGTGATGTGCAAAATCAGGATAGAAATACAAATATTGGAAATGTGATGGTAACTTTAAAGTCAACCATGAATCATCATGTGTCATGTTACTTGTTGTCATACAAGACTTACCCATTACGTTTCTAATCCTACCATGCCACATGTCCACAAATCACTACATACATGTTCTTGACCATTCAAAGTAAATAAAAAAAAATAACTGAAATAAATACATAAAAGGCTAAGTTTCTATATTTACTAGAAAATTCATTTAGAACGTATAAGATTAAAAATATAAATTTGCAGTACACAAGAAATAGAATTGTTATGAAATGAAGCCCAAACGTTACGTTAAATTGTTAATCATATTGTTGATTTTCTAATTTTAGAACTTCAATGGAGTTTAAATTTTACTTTTGATGAGTAGAGCGTCATATAAACAAGTTACCAGTGAATATGGTTATTCTGTAAACAAAAGAAATAAAAAACAAAAACCATTAACATTATCGAACATGCACCTAATTATTAAAATGCAATTTTATTGTTTTTAATAAGCAGGGTGAGAGATTTATCCTTCAACTTCGAGGTTGAATTATGTTTGAGTTGACAATTAAAATACAATGTACAACCGGAAGTAAGGGGAGACAAAAAAAAAAAAGTGAACCAATAATTTAATGGGCGTATTTATGAATAAATTTGAAAATTAAAAAACTGATTTCGAAGTTTAAGACATTTTTAATTTAATTCTTAATATCTTCTTTTGACTTCGTTGCAAAGATATTAATTTTTTTCCAATCAAGATCCTACTTAATTAATATTGCTGGAATTGAATAATGAAGGGTGATACATGATAGAGCATTTAAACTATTATTTTCCATGATATGGTCTTTTGAAGGTGAAATTTCCATATCCCTACCCAATTTTTCATAATCAATATGAAGCAAACATTTAATCAAAGATGCAAATTCACATCTTTCAGTAGTAGCAGTAAATAACCACCTATTTCTCCAATAAACAGTTCCCTAAAAATGAGGAATAAAGATAAAAACAAGAAATGAGATAGAGAATGGTGTAAGCAGACCAGATATTTGGGCATAAATTCGTAAGAAAGGATTATGATGTGGTTGACAGTAAAAAAAAAAAAAGTAGAAATTTAAAAGATACGTTGCTGGATTGGGTGGGCATTGTTAGTGGGAATCTACGCGAAGGCCAAACTTTGAGAGGGAAGAATGCCTTTATATCATCAATTGCCCATCCATGGCGTATTCCATTCCCCTTTGCCCTTTACACATCAATCAACCCTGCTGGTATCCCCACGATTACCGTCCCACTCTCGGGTAGTTTCGGTAGGAGATACGAAAAGGAAACAGAACTAACATCTCCATTGATACGAGAGATCTTTTCTTTTTGGTGGAACCTAAAAGCAAGAGCATGGAAAACTTTTATCCTTCCTTTCTCCACAAGGGTCTTATCCACTTGAAGTTTCAAAGTTGAAACCATAAAATGATTGAGGGCCAGCCAAGGAGTGATAGCAAGTTTGAAAAAGTTTCAAGTTTGCAATTAATGACACCCACCAACCCATACAAGTGTTTAAAAAGTCTACAAAAGCAAACCACATATACCAAACAAACAAGAGACACCACTACTCACTACTCACTACACACTACACAGTCAAACAAACAAACAAACAAACAAACAGCACTGAAAAAGACCGCCATGTTTTCTGGCTTTCCGCCCCCACCCACTTCTTCCTCTTTCTCTCTCTCTCTCTCTCTTCATCACAGCTTCCACTTCCTCTCCCTCCTTCACTTTCCCGTGTCCCATTTACTTTGAGGTTGTTTCGGCTTCTTGTCCAGAGTCAAGGCAAGTAGGGCAGCGTAAGTGTTAAGACTCGAGAGAGAGAGAGAGAGATTAAAAGCACCACTAGGCACTACCTTTATCCATGATCGCTTCACTTTAGCACTGCCCCAACCTTCGCCCTCAAGGGCCCCAAATATGGAAAAACTTAGCCTACAACAGCAACCCCCCCCCCCCCCCCCCCCTTCCATTTAATGAAACCTGACCCAGTTCATGTTCAAAACTAAACATCTCTCCTCTGGCTGGAAATTGTGCACTGAGATGCCCACTAAACAACTCTATTTATTGTTCCATCTTCAATGTCCCCATTTGACTACCTTGTCTGACAGGTAAACTCCTAAGCTTGCTTTTATAAAAGGTGTAATGGCCTGTTCTTGAGTGTAACTCATCAGGCTTGGCTTGACCCATGGATGGTTACTACTATTTTGTCAGCTGCCCAAACTAAGATGATAAGATTGGTTTTGTCCAATTAAAATTGTTGACCAGATTCACTTCAATATTAGCTTAGTTTTTGTTGACTGGTACAAAATCTGACTCCAGAAACAATTTCAAATGGGGCCACATCTCTCACATATCCTGTGGTGAGTTTTCTATCCTATCATGGCAAATGATCACAAGCTACTTCAGGCCTTGAAAGGGGGAATATTGTACATAAGATTAAAAAAAACTGGTATAACAAAACGGTGGAGAAAAGAAAAAAAAAGTTACAAACATGACAAAAGCTTACAAAATACAACACAAAAGGTAACAAAAGGTCAAGATTCCACACCCATCTTTTTACTCCCATCGTTGAAAGTTAGGCCAGGGTCGAGGCCGCTTTTCATAACCTTCCCCCACAAACACCTTCCTTTTCCATATTCATCTGCACTACACTAATTGCCTTGCCAATGCCAACAAAGACCCAACCCAGAACCGAATTAGACTTCGCATTTATATTACATTTATTGGGTGGGGAGTGTTGACTACACCACGAGCAGCAATAATGATAGAAAAAAACCAATTAATTTAGCCAAATTTATCAGATATGAAAGAAGTTCCCTTGTGCCTGAATTGGCTTGGGATTTGCTCTGAATCAAGTTCCCTATCATAGAATCTAAAGTTGTTTGTAAATTACCGTCATGGGTATGAAGAAAGAATCGACAGAACAATCAATAAACTTCGTAAAGGGGGAAACAGAATTGAATTTGAACTTTCCTCTTCTTCCTTCATCGACTTGTGAAGGAACAAACAAGGGAGAAAGTGAGAGACTAATTTTTATTTTTTATTTTTTTTTCACGAGAAGAAAAGAGATGCGGAACATCAAATTTTACAATTGAAGCAACAATCTATCATTCTCTGGAAATACATCATTACAAGCTTTATCACTCGCCTCCTTTTCATTATCATAAAATGCCATCACCCAGCAGCAACGTATAAGATCGAAAACGCAAAATCCATAAAGAAAAAAGAAAAGGGCACTTCAAGAAGTGGAAGAAGAACCTGGCACTCTAGGCGATGTCATTGGGAACAGAGGCAAGAGCCGGGGCTCAGAGTCCCGGGGGGTGGTAGTCGGCGATGGATGCAAGTAAAACCCCTTTTCTTTAATTGCTTTCTCTTCCGCCTCGGCGTCCAACTTCGCATTCCCATTCTTCAAATAGCTACAATTCGCCAACCCAGATCGATCAAACGGGTCGGGGATGAGCGGCGTGACCGGACTGAGAGCGAGCGCCGGGAAATCTAGAATACTCGGGGAAAGAATTTCAGGTTTTCTCGGAGAGAAGCCGGAATTACAGGAACCAAAAACAGGAATCAAGGGGTTAATCCTAAGTTTATTCAAAGAGTTCCTGCGCTCGTAAAGCTTGAACCCAGATTGCTGCCTTCTGGGCAGAGATTTAATGGGGGGAATGTGGGATTTGGAGACGGATTCAGAGTTTTGAGAGGCGGTGGCGGCGGGCTTGGCGGAGGCTTGCTTGGCGGTTTCAGGGGATCCGGTGAGCATTTGCACTACCTGTTTGAAGGAGGAGGTATCAGCTTGGACGAAGGTAGTGGGATAGGGATTTACGGACTCGGATCGAGTGATGAGTTTTGGAGAGTGCAAGTGCAATTGAGGCGGCGGCGGCGTTGGGGGCGGTGGAGGCATGAGCTGGACTCCATTGCTGGTGCTGGTGCTGCAGCTACTGGTGTTGGTGATGCGGCTACTGGGAGAAGGAAGAAGAGAAGAAGGGCTGGGGCTTGAGTTTTCTTGGTGATTCGAAGAGGTTTCCATTGATGGATTGTGATGAGCGATTTCTCCCACAGAGCTTAGAGAGAGAGAAGCAGAGGCCTGGGTTTGGGTTTGGGTTTGGGTTTGGGGTAGATGAGATATGAGGGAGGCATTCTTAATTTCTTACCTTTTGGTTTGGTAAGAAATGTTTTGGAGGGGACTTTTGAGCTCCTCTTTACTGTGTACTTTCAATCACCCATCATCCACACCGCACGTGGATTCCACGCTCCCATTCAAAATTATGTTGCCATACTTTTCTTCCTTTTTTTTTTAATTACAATTTCAATTCCAAGGGTTTAGAAAGTCTATAATAATTCCCTAATTTAAATTTTGTATTTAATAAATTTTGCCATTCACTGACTCTTTTAAATTCTTACTTAGATTAGTATTTTATAGAACATTTACGTTTTTAATTTTATGTTTAATATGTCTCCAAGGAGTTAGTGACTTATCATATACAAAAGAAAAATGTTCTTAAATATATTTGAAATTTTGGGAACCTATCAAACATTGTTTAAAGTTAATGAGATGTTATACACAGCTTTAAAGATTCGTGGCTAATTTTGAAATTTATTATTTTTTTAGGACATAATTTGGTGCGATATCTGTGAGTGTCTTGGCAAGCTTACGCGTTTCTCGACTAATCTCACAGAATAACTGTCTTATTTTACAACATTTGGTGCTGAAAACACATAGGAATTACTAATTCCTAAAGGAGGTGACCATCGTGAATTTAGTGTCAAATTTAGTATTAGCTAAAAGGTTATATCCCCTATAAACGATATAAATGTTCTAAAACATATCTAACAAAATTTCCGTCCTATTTCGAGTCAAGTATATTAGTTAGTTTAATTAGGTAAATGCTCAAAATCATTATGTTATATCTCAATAATTGTTGATTAGTATTTAATGATTAGTTAATTTGGTAAAATTAGATAATAGTTATTTTAAACAATTTTGTAAAAATTATGACAAGTAGCTACTATTAGGGAGTCACGTCATTTGTTTTCTTTCTAATATTTTGTTTAATTAGTGGCTGCACGGTTGATCTATTTTAATCAAATTTTAATGTAAGAGCTAAACAATTATGAGAATGGTTCATTAACGATTGATTTGTCATTATTTGATAACTTATATTATAATTAGAAAAACAAAATAAATTTAACTTGAGTTTCAGTCACCCATTCAATTAATCTTAAAATTCCATGATGATGTTTGATTTGTCTAATATATATAACAATTGTTTCTGCAAAAATCAGAGTAGGACACGTGACAGGTTCCGAGAGAGACAGCAAGGTGTAGGACTACATGCAGTTATCTTTGATCTTTGTGTATGCATACGGATACGACGCCATCATAGTTGTATAAGAAGGTGTTGAGGACTGACTATTTGCGACGCCTACAGGTGGCAGGGGACAAACCTGCCAGGTAGAGGCGCCACCCACTGACAGTCGGAAGCGTCCACCCCCACATCATGACCTCATACAGCTCGACACGTCCCTGCACCTGAAAACGTCGTTCTTTCTAATCGACCACTTGCGCCTATAAAAGGGAAGTACTCCTGTCACCAATCGGTAAATGAAAAATCTGTCACTAAAATTTTAAGGTGTCTTCTCCTATTACTTTTTCTCTGAACACTAACTCGAGTGTCGGAATACATTACACGGGATACCCCATCGACATTGAATTTTTAATTGCAGGCTCATTTGTCCATTGACAAACACACTCATCCGAGTGACATGTGGACCTCTCCAAAATTTGCTGTCAAATATTTATATATTTTTATTTAAAACAAAAGAAAAATCATTTCTATATTTAATTCATTTGTGCAAGTTACCGTGGATCCCACTTTATGTCATTTGTTTTAAGCAGTATTTTTAGAAATAGACAACTTTCTATTTGCTCAGAGCAAACAAAAAAAAAAGTTAACAATCTTGTACTCTCTACCTTACTGATGTCAAGCCTTTGGGTCCCAATTCACAACACATCTTTCTGATATTTTTGAATTATTTATAAAATTTTCACTATTACAATTGTCAGTTGCAATACTAGAATGATCATAGGGACCCTTCCACGTTGTACTTCAACACATATTAACACAAGTATCCAAGTTATTTTATCCATAATTGATGGTAGAATAAGGACAATAATAAATATAATTATTTTTTAATTAAAAAAATGCATTTCACAATTTTATAACAATTAAAAAACAACAAAAACAAAAAAGATAATCGAAATGTGGAAGGTGAATAATACGCGTGTAGGAGGAGAGTGGGGTGAGGCGACCTCGAGTGGTGCGCGCTATTCAATTGGCGGAGTTGAGAGAAATTTTGGACAACAAAAAGTAAGACAGAGTGGTGGAAGACGTCAAAACAAGATTCAAATTTCCCCACATTGACTTGCCTCCAGTCCAGTGGCAGATTCTGTAATATTACCTATTTAAAAGGTCATTCATTTATTGTACACCATAAATTTATTATATAACAAACACCCTTACTTTTGTTTTTTTACCACGTATTCAACAAAATTATTTGTACGCTCCCTGCACTATAATTATTCTATAACCAAAGTTGTAATATGGTTTTTATAATATGGTATAGTTGCAATTTATTGTTGGTGGGTGGTCCAAAAAGGGTCTAATGTGCTGAGTTTGATAAATTCGTTTACCAAATTTAATTAAACAGATTCGCTTACTCACAACTATTAGATATAAAACGTAGAGAATAAAACTTCTTGTCATATTTTTAATCGAGTGGACGATGGACGATAAAAGAGCAGAAACAACCAAATAAAGAACTATGTAGCATTTTAGTTTGCTTATTTTATAATTACAGATTATTTATTCATTTATATATTATTGTTACGGTTTTTAGGTATACTAAAAGTCAAAAACAATTAAATTCAATGATCTATCCTTCAAAGGGTAGTCAATAAAAAAAAAAAAATCAAGGTAGAAGAATTGCCAAACGTTAGATTCATTAAAACGATTTCCCTTTTTCCCCTTCTCTCTTTCGTTCTCATGAGTTGTCAGTCAACGTTTTGTGCCGTTCGTGAACTAAAAAATCATAAAAATAATAAAAATATAAATGATTTCATCAACTATATCTCCAGATGCAATATGACGTCAAAATGTAAATTTTTTAATTTAGTAAAAAACGTTTTGAAGAATAAGCAGAGATGAAATAATTGAACATTTTAAATATGAAATTATGTGGATACCAATAGTTTCTATCTCAAAATAAATTGATAAGAGAGTTCATGCCTATTCCAAATTTTTGTTAAATTATTCATTTTTTCAACGTGAGACCATTAACAATAAACCTTCTAATTTTAAGGTTAAACAGGCTATTATCATCCAATTATATTAAGTATTTTTTCTTCTAACTTCAAATCACGATCGAATTAAGTGAAAGATCAATGTAATTAAAAGATGTTATGGAGATGGGTAAAAAAAAGTTATTAGAGTTTTTGTTTTGTGTATGTTGTTGGCAGAAGAAAGTCAGAGGTAGGCGTTGTGATGCTCTCATTGAAGTTGACACATTGGTGCGGTGCCTTAGGAATCTCAACTCAAGCTTTTTTTGTTGGCTTTTAATTTAAAAAGAAAAAGATATGGAAAATGAGAAGAGGTGAATGTGAATCCAATTCTGTTGCATTTTTCAATGTTTCTAAGTTGAACTAATAAACAAACGGAGAAGGGACCACCGTTGTTACAGTGCGACAGCTGTTACAGGATTATTATTTTGAGTGCCCATCTGATTCCGCTCCAACGGACAGCCACCGCGACTCGCCGTCTTAATTAAAATGCCCCCGCTCCTCTCGCCTCGCCGGAGCCCCGACATATCTCTCATTGAATAAGTCCCTAAATTACAAAAATATTTCTAAATTTTCGTCGCCATTTTTATGTACCTATAAATTTTTTTTTCTCCGGGTTAGATTACAATTTTGGTGAACTGTAGTTTTCGTGATTTGAGTTTATATTTGATTTAGAATTTATGGTTCTAAAATTTTCAATTTAGTATTTACAAATCTATCAAACTTGTTAGAACCATATTCACAAAAGAAGAGAGAATTTTTGTTTACTTGACCAATTCTGACGGTTGAATGTATTAAAGGTTAAGAAGGGGTAAAAATTATAAGAACCTAAAAACCCTTCAACTGATGAGAAGGCGCTAAGGCGGTATGGAATAAAGGAAGTTACGCCCAAACTATAACATCGGAATTTGTATTTCTAAAACAACGTAATTTGTAATTTACCATTTTTTATTTAAATAAGAAAACAGGGCCTTTGATTTCTTTATTCGTGGACCAATTTCAGATGTGAAGCCTGGTTCAAAGCCCAAGCCCAAGCCCAATCCGTCTCTCTCACATTAGCACTAAGATACTGAACCTCCAACAATAAGTTTTCTTCTGGAACATTTTAAAAAATTATAAATTCGTACGTGAATTTTGAATTTGAATTTTGAAAACCCTGCTCCAAATACTCCGACAGAAACAGCAGAGGGCATAAAGATAGCCCGATTCCCTAGCCTAGGCCCCTACGAAGCACGTCAATCAACACAGCCCTCCGCCACATTTTCTGCCACCTTCCATTTAATTTCCGACCAGCTTTCTTCTCCAACACTCAATAATCTTCCTATCCTCGTTTCTCCAAGATCAATCTTATTTATAATATTTTTTATTTAGTCGTGAAAATTTGGAAAATTGAAATGGGGGACACTGATGGTTGTCGGGTTGAGTCTACAAAAAACTCCACTGGAATTAGAAATCATACAAATGTCACAAGAAGCTAGAAAAAAAAGGTGCAGGAATCCAAAGACAATCATCAAACCCCAGATGCTACAATTACAACATTACCCCCACCGTTCAACGTGCGCAGGTGGGTTCAAATGCCAAGGGCCCAACATTGTAAAGCACGACCGGCTTCTTCTCGGCGTCGGTGAATGCCCTGGCCGGCTTCAAATCCCCACCGTCCACTCCGCCGTTAAGATTAGAGGGGTTCTTACAGCTGGCGTCCGGCGACTCCACCAGGTAAACCTTGCACCGGTGGAATGCGTAGCTGGTCACGTTCTTCGGCGCCGCCACCCGGAAGTAGCCGTTCTTGTCGGTGGTCGCCGTTTCCACGGCCGGAGCGTATTTGGTATTCTTGCACGACACCTTCACTGTAGCACCTGCAACATACACAGTTGGGAAGGACAAAAAAAAGTCATCACTTAGGTTCAGAATCCGACACTTCAGAGCATAAAACGACACAACAGCCATGCGTCTTAAAGGACGATAAAAGGCGATATGCACGCCTTTTCTGACCATACCCAATTTTAGTTTCTAGACAACTGCGCCCGTTTTCGAATTTTGAAAATTTTTTCTAATTAATAGACGTCAAAAGTGCTTGATTATAAGTATGATTCTTCAGCTCAACTCGTTTGGAGTATATTTAATGCGGTAATAATATCCTAATATAGGGGTTTTTAACCCTGCAATTGCAATTCATGCAACATAAAAACAGTGGGAGACAGAGAAACAAATTAGATGAACAGTAAATACAAATCTTAGAGAAAAGAGCAGAACAGAGCAGACCGTAAAGGGGTTTAGCTCCGATAAGGGTGTCGACGCCGGAGTACTTGCAAGACTTGCAATAAACAACGCCTTGAACCTCAACAAAGCTTCTTGGAATGTAGGACGACGGTTTAGGTGGCTGGACCGGCGCCTTGTGAACCGGCGATGGAGGTGGATAAACAGGGGAAGAAGCAGGGGCATAAGGGTGGTGGTGGGGGCTCGGGGACGGGCTCGGCGAGTGGTGGTGGTGGTGTTGGTGGTGGCTCGGGGCGGCTACTGGGTGGTGGCCGTGGTGGTTAGCCGGTGAAGGAGCAGGCGCAGGGCTGCCGTGATACGCGGCAGCTTCGAAGACAGTGAAGCCGCAGCAGAGCAGAAGCACGAGCACTGAGACATTGGCCATAACAGAACCCATTTTGTATATGAGCAAACGTGGAATACTGAAGGACATATATATATCCACTTGGGCGGAGAGTTAATTTTTATTATAAATTTATTTTCTACCTTTTATAATTTAATACTAAGTTATATAGTTCAGTAAAAGTTGTATTGTATTGTATTGTATACTAAGCTAGAGCTACCACTTTAAATTGGATTCGGAAAGCTGGGTTTCAAAAAAATAAGGAGTCAGTTTCACATACCAAATATATAACAATAAGGTCAACAAGATTTCCTAACCATAGTCTAATTAGGCAATGATTAATGGATTTAAAGACAGAAAATGGACAAGTGGGAAGAGATGGTAACATGCAGATGCAGCAAAAAAGCAAGTTTGTGTGAGTTTCACGGAAACCGAATGTTGTGTTGTGTATGATGTTCCAATGCAGTCTCTGTAAAAGGGGCCCTTCATACACATGCATTGGCTCTTTGGTTTTCAAGATCCCAGATTCTCTACATTTCCAAATATACAAATTTTAGTATTGTAGACATTATACTCCAAAATATTTAGTATTTAAATGTATGCGGAGAAAACATATTAGTCTGTCGTTACACATTACAAAATAATATTTAAATCTTAGGTATTATATTCTTCGATATTTAATATCTATACTCATCAAATAATATATACGATTCAAACGGGGGAGCTTATGGCACTCTTCTTTTGCACTCCATTACTTGTGGTTTAATTTTGGCAGTGTTTTTCATCATTTTGATCTTTGAATTATATCTTCAATTTCTTTTATTCACTTCTTAAATCAATGGTCACTAAAGGCTACTATATGATAAAAAATATCACTCTTGTCTTGGCCTACTTGAATTTAAATTGTTCTCCGATTGCATATGAGGAATAATGTGGTTCATGTCTTGAAAATCACTTTGTTTACTGTGCTCCTAAAGCTTCTAAAGGATGATTAATATTTTGTCTGGCTCTTGGTTTTTTGTACTATTTAACATTATCTAGTTACTTTCCATGTGACTTGAACCCAAGACTTCAATGATATTATTTGAGATTCCAAATCATCGAAGCTATCTCTCGAGATCACTCATTTTATACATTTCTTGGACTCATAATGGATGCAACATTTAGCTCACACACAATAGAGCCACAAAAAGGAGGCTTGTAGTTGGAGTCTCTAGGGAGCCAAGGGTCTGAACTCACTGAAAGACTGATATTCTTTCCGAATACTCCATCCTGTAACTCTTTTCAACGAGGCCACGATCCCAAAGAATGCTGCACCGAGCATAATAAGGACCGTTAGCCAACTTTGCCTTCAGAAAATTGCTTGCTTTAAAATATTTGTCCCTGAGAATCCTAGCCTACGAATTTTTTAGAATCCTCCAATTTTTTTGGCCAACATAGTCTGATTAAACATTTTGAGGTCTTTGAAACTCATGCCTCCTAATATTTCCTCGAGCAAAGCCTTTGCCAACTGCGTTTGTGAATCTTCCTCGTCTCAGCATTTGAACCCACCAAAACTTTACGTAAATTCTGTTGATTTCATTACAAAGCCTTTGAGAAAGTTTGAAGCAACTCATTGTGTAGACGAGGATGGCTTGGACAACCACCTTGATAATAACTTCCTTTCCTCCGGTTGAAAAAAGCTTTTCCTTCCCCCTTCAAAGTTTTCCAAACTCTATCTTTAACTGAGCCAAATACAGTGAGCTACAAATACCTTAGCACATATCCTGGCTCGAAATCCATAGGAGGAGGGTCGCATGGTTTGAGGGTTGTCCAGAGTGGCTTAGCTGTATAAGAGGGAGGGAGTTTGATTTAATTGTGTGATGTTTTGTACAGTTTTCCATTAAAAAAAAGTACTATACTTTTATTCGTTTTTTTTAAGTTTGATTAATACGAGGGATTTGAATATTTAATCTCTATACAAGTAAGTAATGATTTGAAACTACGTTCATGTTGACATATATATTTTTATTTTCTTTTGTATCGTGATCTTGATAGAGTTTTTTCTTAGAGAATAACAGAAAAATTAAAAAGGGAATGCAACTAGTTCAATCTAGCTAGAAACACCAATCCCCGTGCAAAAAACCATATTGAAGACTATAGACGAAGGAGATGGTCTTCATTCGGCGTGACATAAAATGGGTTTTGCTAACAATCATTCCCACCAATGATCGATCCTCTTTCATTGACTGAATAATTTCTTTAACAGTCATTTCCTTAGAGAAGATCACATCCTTTGAGCTATCTTCGCATGGGTGCATATGCCTTATATATATGTATATATAGATGTAATAAAGTCATGTGTTAAAGTTAAATCATGTTGGTTGGAGTTAATTATGTACTTTATTAAATTAAATTGGTTTGTAGATCCCAAAATTTAAATAGTTTTCTGCCATATTACGCAAGCCAAAGTCAATGCCTTGGCAATTGAGTTATCGAGATCAATGGTTTCAAATTGCCTCATCAAAAATTAATTAAAGATTATTGCCTTGCCATTCCAAGCTACTCAACGTAGGTGTCACTTAATGCACAAGATCTTTTAAGCAATCCAGATTTCCTAATAATATCCAACTCCGTACACACACAAACAGTGACCAAGCCCATTTCCAGCCCAAAAACAAAACTCAAGCCCAAAAAAGATCCATTTGACGAACTCAAGCGCAAAATTAAAATAACTATAATTTAATAAATGTAAAAATAAATAAATAAATACATTAAAGCTCAGGCGATGATTCGGTTTTACAAAGTGACAAGACCTTTAAGATTTATTTCAATTTCCAATGTCAATTTTAAAGATATTTAAAAAAAAAACACAGCAAAAGAGTGGCAAATGGAGGGTTATGATTGGTTGGCACTTTCTGCCACCTGATTTGAAGGACGCGCGGCGGGGGGCCGTACCAATCAGCAGTGCCACGCTGGATGTCCGGGAAAAGCAAAAGTTTGGCCTTTTGATCTTTATAATTCTCTGCGATTGCGACACGTGGAGCTTTTCGTTCGCTTTTTAGTGAAGAATGGGGCCCGCAGCTCCATTCCGCTGCGCCGCACTGGAACGCCGTTCAAATAGATTTAAAGAAACATAGGCTCCACGGGATGCTCGGAGAACCAACCTCTACTTCTGCGTGCGAACCACACTCGATTTTTTTTTTATTTTAAATTAATATCTGTAATTCCTCAACGAAGAAGGAAAGTGAACAAATGAGATTCCAAATTCACCGATTCCTTATTCAATTATAAAACCGTTTGCTAAGTGCAAAAGTTCCCGGTGATTTTCTTTTCCAGTGTTCGTGGTGTGGTACAAATATGGCCCCAATGCTGCTTCTGCTGGGAGAATAACCCGTTGAAATCTTCCAGATTCTATTGCCAAGAACGAGCGGTGTAATCTCGTGGGTATGCTTCTTTTCTTGTGCTTTTTCTTCTGTTTGCGTCGTTTTGTCTTGCTTACGATTGAATTTGCTGTAGTCGTTGAGTATGCGTTTGATTTTTCTTTGTTTCAAACCCTATAAGGATTATGATGCATTTGAACAGCGGTTGTTGTTGTTTATCTGAACGGACGACTTATGTGATCATACGTTTGTCTGTAGTATGAATGCGATTGAGGATTAGACCTTTTTTTCCTCCCCTGGTGGGCTTGGGAGGAAGGGGTATTATTATTCCATTTGTCTTTTCAATTTGTTTATTGAAGTTCTGCTGTGGGATTTTCCATACCTAGGAGCGCGAGGTGGTTTTGACTTTTGAAGCCCAAAATTGAAGTTTCAAAAGAGGAGGAAAAGATTGTTGGTTTTCAGACACGGTGGAGGAGGGTTCGGCCGCGACCGCGACCGCGACTTAGGGGGCTCCGAGACTGAGATTTCGTCTTGGTGTTTGATGGGATATATTGGGTTCCAAGGGATTTTGGTATTGATGGATATGAGATTATTGGTTGAAACGATCTTGTTCTTGATCGATCTTCATGGGTTTGATTAGCCCTCTCTCAAGTGTCGCTTATTTTTCTTCTTAATCGTTGGTGGAATTTCTCAAATTGGGTTTCTGGAGCTATTGAATTCTAGCCTTATTCTCAGCTGGTGAAGCAGAAGAATAAAAGCAAGAAGGGATTTGGATACGTGATCAATTAGGTTTCTCTGTTTTCAGTCTTTAGAAAAAAAAAATGGAAGATGCTAATTCTTGGTTAAGGAGGACCAAATTTTCTCACACAGTATACTACCGTTTAGACTCCTTAAGATTGGCCTCCATTCCTCTCACCATTCAGCCACCAATCAATTCAGTCGGGCAAACAAAAGTTGTCACAGCTCCTTCTCATCATAGATCTACCCTTCGTTATAACGAGAGCAACAATTTTCTTAACAAGCAGAGGTCTCTGTCTCCGTCTCCACAGACTACACTCTCCGGCGCACTTAAGGATGCACGAACCGATCAGAAGCGATTTGCAACTCCACAGCCTCAGAGGAGAGAATCCATAAAAGAGAAGGGTAAAAGGGTATTCTGTAAAGAAGCTAAGGTGCACAGTTCCTTAAAGGAAGAGAAGTTAAAGAGCCCGCTGAAGCAGCTTGCTTCATTGAAAGGCAGTCCGAAATCCAAATTCATGAAGGAGTCTTCTTGGACCAAGTGTTTTGAGCACAGTGGAGGGAGGGTCACTGCTGTTGAAGCTGTAGATGAATTGTCTGTTGACTTGTCCAAGCTCTTTCTTGGGAATAGATTTGCTTATGGAGCTCATAGTCGGCTTTACCATGGAATTTACTATGATAAAGTTGTTGCTGTCAAGATAATAAATCTACCGGACGACGACGAAAATGGAGATCTTACAGCTCGCTTAACGAAGCAGTTCGGCAGGGAAGTAACCCTTTTATCTCGTCTCCACCATCCCAACGTTATTAAGGTAAACAACTAGCTCCTTTATTTACGACAAATTTACTCTTCTGAGGTTATTTTGCTGAACTTTGATGGTATAAGATTCTAGGGTGGTAATGTTATCTTGAATGTTTGATATGAATTCCTGGTTGCTTTTTGAAAAGAAAAAGAACCTTTCAAATGAGTTAATGTACTGTATTGGCATTGTTTTACAGTTGGTAGCAGCTTGCAGAAAGCCACCCGTTTATTGCATCATCACTGAGTATCTCTCACAGGGTTCCTTAAGGGCATATCTACACAAACTTGAAAACAAATCTCTGCCTCTGAAAAAACTGCTTGCAATCGCCTTGGACATTGCTCGTGGGATGGAATACATACACTCACAAGGCGTTATTCATCGCGACCTTAAACCGGAGAACGTTCTTATCGATCAAGACTTTTGCCTAAAGATTGCGGATTTCGGTATTGCTTGTGAGGAGGCACATTGTGATACACTGGCCAATGACCCCGGAACTTATCGTTGGATGGCCCCAGAGATGATCAAACGTAAACCTTATGGACGAAAGGTTGATCTCTACAGCTTTGGGCTTATCTTGTGGGAACTTGTGGCTGGAACAGTCCCTTATGAGGACATGACTCCCATCCAAGCCGCTTATGCAGTTGTAAATAAGGTAACTTGTTGTTTCATACCATCTTTCCTAACCAACTTATACATTCACATCTAAAATACTGTTGCTGTTTTGTCAGAACATTAGACCAGCTATCCCGAGGGAGTGTCCACCGGTGCTGCGGGCGTTGATCGAGCAATGCTGGTCGGAGCAATCGGAAAAGAGGCCGGAGTTTTGGCAGGTGGTGAAGGTACTAGAGCAACTTGAGAGTTCAGTTGGGGGAGGAGATGGTACATTGATGAGTGTTGAGCAGCAGCCAAGTTGGGAAGATCACAAGAAAGGGCTAAAGCATTGGATGCAAAAGCTAGGGCCTCAGCATTCTCAGACTTCTTCTCACATCTCCAAATCATCTAAATTCATATGATTCTTTCTCTGCCTTTTTTTTTTTTCTGTTGATAAGGTCACATTCACATTCGCTAACCAGGTTCAATGTAGATAAAAGAAACACTTCATTTGTTTTTGTTTCTAACAATTCACGTGACTGCAATGAGTGTAGTACGTTTCTGAAGGGGAAAAAAATATCAAACGCTTCAAAATTTTTCCTTGTGCAATCTGTAGACTAACCCCAAATGTTCTTTTAGATAAAAAAAATTACCCATGAAGTTAATAAAGATTCAGTCAATTATTGAAGTTAATTCTCTCATTGCTTGAGGACATCTTCACTTGTCAATAAACTATTTTGTGTAAGCTGCCGTTAGATGTGATGGATGGTTAAGATATTGAAAAAAAGGGGGAAAAAAACGTTATCTTGAACTCATCTGATGCAACAAAACACCAAGTAGCCAAATAGAACATATCATCTACTATTCCAAAATATATAGCCGGCGTTATTTGACCCCAAATTTGAATTCAAACACTCAATGCCAAATATCTTAAATCACGTTCTGAATCCAACCCCCTCAATCAAAAACGGCCACGGAATCAAGCAACAATCGCCATAAATGAATTGAAGCAACACAAGGAAAGAAAGGCCAAATGGTAATGTTTAATATCGTTTTGGTTAAAAATGAGAATAATTAACAAAATACAGAAGCAAAGTAAGCATAATTTAACAGTAATTGACATGTATTTCAAACCAAGAAATTATGAGTTTGATTTTCCACCTTCCCACGTGTTGTACTAAAAAAAAGACGGATATGTTATCCAACAACCCATAAATAAACTTAGGTCAATAAATAAAATCTATCTAAGTTCATCATGATTGAGCTCGAAGCCAAATTGTCCAATCATTATTATTACGAAATTAATTGAGAAAATTTCTAGTACAAATGAGAATATAATACTCATTTTATTCACTGTTTGTTACGTCAACATCATATTAAAAATGATGTGGGATCTGCTAATATTAAAAAATATTTATAAAGATAAAATTATAGTACGAAATATGAAAAAGGGAGGAATATCCATAATATTTCTAGACATCAACCCGTTATTTATTATTATATTGCTCTAAGATAATTTTCAAATTTTATTTCAATCAACAAATAACTTTTTTTTTTTAAACTAATCAACAAATAACTTACTACCTAAGGCTCAGTTTACTTGAAATTGGAATCTTGGATTGAGAATCAAAATCTTTCACTCGGGAAGAATGCAATCAATTGGTGGACCAACTTCAAACTTTGTAATCACTCTCCCTACCTAAAAGTGAGTTCTCCCGCAACATTTAAAGCAAGATACCTTAATTAGTACAACAAGTGGAGGACGGGGAATCAAAGTTATGACCTATTGGTCAGAGACCAATATCATTTACTACTAAGCTCAATGTTGGTGCCAAATTACTTTTTAATATTTAGCAAATACAAAATAAAAATGATAAAACATAATGACGATTTTATTGCTTAATTCGAGGTCTATTACAATAATGTTAAAAGATCAATTATTAACAATAATCTATCCTCTAATTAATTACAAATTTTAGCATTCTATCATTTGATAATTTTTCTGCCAGACAATGATCAATCGCATCTTATAAGTTTTGTTATTTATTTGTATATTTATTGATAAAGTTATAAGTTTTATTATTATTGTTGGTGCATGCTATTTTTAAATTACAAATGGAAATTATATAATTGTTAATCAAGATGATATATTGTAGTGCATAAATATTAAACTAGCATAGTAAAGACATCTAACTTCTCTTTCTCCAGTAAAAAAACTTAAAAAGTATAAAAAATTAACCGCTGAGATATATTTCACGTTACTTTTCCAAACCAAACAAACAAAAAGGACGAATAGATGGGGAAAAGCCAAAGCTGAACTCAGTAGAATTTCAGAGAAGCAGTCCAGAATCTGGACTAAGAGATCAGAACCAAATAAAGACATGTTTCTCTCTCGTTTATTTATTTTTTACTAATATTTTAAATAATGTATTCCAATTTGAATTAGGATGAAATGAAACCTATCTGTTTCTTCAACTAAATTATTAAAAAAAAAAGTGCATTTCATTTACAGAAATATTTTATACAATACCAATAAATATCAAAGTTTTCAAGTAATAATCAACCATTAAAACTCGAATGGCCAACCAGAAAAAAAAAAAAAAGGAAAAAAGAAAAAGACAAATGTAGAATTAGTTAATGTTATGATGAGATCAGACAACTTCAACAGCCGTCCGATTGGGCAATTTGTCGAGCAAATCAACGGTGAGCATTGAAGCCGTTGGCTTGGAAACGAGGCGAGCTGGCGAAGAAAGAAGAGGCATTGACATGGTTCTTTCACACGCGCTCAGCCATTTGGCTTGCATATATCTCTGCTTCCGCCATGGCCCCAAATGCATCTTCTTCTCCTTCATGCACTTCTTCGCGCCGCCGCACACCACCTTCGTCACCGCCGCAAGTTTCTCCACTTTCCCCACGAATATCTCCGGCAGCCGCCGCACAAGGCGGTTGTACTCCTCGCTCCCTCTCGCCATCTCAAACTCCGCCCTGAAGTTCAGCTCTATTATGAACCGAACCTCCCCTTTCTTCGAATTATGTACCACATCCAAAAACGTGTGTTCCCCTGTCACCACCAAAACAAAATATCAATAAATAAATAAAGTCTCTTTCTTTAATAATCTTTTACATACAAATTTTAAATTCTGCCCCCTAGCTATATTGTAAAATTAATAATTTAATTTCTTTGTTTAATTGATTACCTGAGGGTATATGCTGCGAGCTTCTCCACTTGGTCTTGCAAACGGCACTATCGTAGCCGGCGTTCCGAAGCCGGCCGGAAACCTCCCTCATCAGGCAGCTCCGGCAGCCGCTCATTGACAGTACCGATCTCCCACACCCACAGCCTCCTCCGGTTGCCTGTATTTCTTTAACCGCTTCTTTTGTAGCATTTCTGATCTTTGATTCTAGAGAGTTTGTCCGACACATTGTCTGCAAATGCTAACAGTGGTGTTAGATATCCAATATATGAATTAAATTGATCTAACGTAACTCTATTTATTATGATTTCGGCTTCGTAGAATTATCCAAACAACCCATATACACTCTATTGAAATTAACTTCAAACTTAAATCCCCATCTTCTCTATTGAATTAAAATAATTTTTAATGAACTATAACTAAGTCAACCAATTTCAACTTAATTACTTGTAAGATCTGGTTCTGGGTCTCCCAAAATGTCTTGCTCTCTTCCACGCTCTCACTGTTCTCTTTTTCTTCGTCTTGTTCATCAAACGCCGTCGTCTCACTCTCTTGGCTCTCGCAGCTGCTCCCAAATCCATACGCCGGCAACTCCTCGCCGTCGTCCAGAAACCCAAAAACCATGTCGGAAAAGCTAGACCCCAGCCGTCTCGAAACTCCGAAACCCGGGAAATTCCGTCCGGCCGCCGGAGTTTTGGCCGCAGCGCCTGCCATTTCAAATTACCGCGCTGTGAAACTTTTCACAGAGAATGTTGTGGTGGGTGTGGAATCAATTGGAAGACTCCGGGTTTTATATACCAAATATTCGGATCAAAGGCGGGCCTACTAGAATCCGGTGGATAAAACAGCGCACCGCGCACACGTGGGTTCCACGCGGATGACGTGGCGTCATCTTATTGGTGAAAATGGATCGATCTGGTAAATGGGTTCTTGTAGACTTTTATAGACCAGACAGCGAGGATCCACGTCACTTATGGCAGATGCAATAATGCCGATCCATTTAATCAACCTAATGTGGATATGCTCGAATATCCACATATCACTTTTTTATTTTTTTTTCTCAATTATTCATTTTTGATAATGCTTCAACAAAAATTCTATACCATGAGCCTGTGAATATAATTAATAATTCTCTAAATTTCATATTTCACGTGGGGAGCTCTCTTTTTTCTGTTCTGTATTTTTAAAATTTTCGCTAGTGAAAAACTACGTAGATTTCATGATATATAAAGTTAAATAATATAAAGCCCAGTATTAATGATTGAACAATCTTTTACATTGGCTTCTTCATTTTTATGTTAAAGTGCATGTGTGTGCTTAGATTATAAATTTTTTATTCAAAAGGTTTCCAATCTTTAGAGATTTATTGAAAGATAACAAATTTATTAAGCAAAGTCAGAGTTAATTTCAGTATTATTATCATTTATATGCAAAAGTCTTGCTTTTAATAATCATTAATTAAGATTCGATTATTTCATACACATGAACTAATGAAAAAAGATATTAACAAAAGCTTTTTTATTTATTAAACTTCCAAACAACTCATGACTAATGGGACCAATATGTGTGAACAATATTTTCTAAATATATGTGTACTTATGTTTGGTTGTTAATTGATGGGACACTTATTATTTTCGTTTGATGGTGCATTTTTTCGAATCTCCAAGATGAAGGCTTATATCAAATAACAATTAATTTTCTCAATTATTTCACAAAATTAAATAAAGTTTGTTTGTCCTTGTAGGACAACATATTTGGAGATGGAAATGGAAATTGAACCTCCGACCTCAAGCAAATGAGTAAGATGTCTAAATCAGTGAATTATGTTTGGCAAAGTTTATTACAATTTTTTTTTCAACCACAACCATTAATATTAAATAGTGATTAAGATTTTACAATTTTTTTAGTACAACATCCTGGAGAGGAGATTCGAACTCACAACTTTTTGGTTGGAGGTATATGTCAATTACCGTTAAGCTATGCTCGTTTTGACAATACAATTTAACTAATACATACATTAATAACTTTTATAAAAATTGTAGTTTCAAAAATATATAAATATGATTCGGGTAACCATAGTTCAAATGGCTTAGACACTTATATCCTACAAAAAGGTAATGCGTTCGAATACCCACCCTCATTTATTTTAGTAATAAATAAATATATAACATTTAACCTTTCCAATCACTTTATTTATAAATACAAAAATAGGAATGAGCAAAAAGAAAAAGATCTAGTTGTATATTGTTTCCATTGCGTAAAGGAAGAGAATTTAGTAAAAAAAATTCGTTCCATCATTATGTTTTTGTCTTATTTTTTAAACGTCATAATCTTTTGTTTCAAAATATTTTTGTTTTAGGTAAAACCATAGCCAAACTTTAATAGAAAAGACTTATTTAAAACAAAAATCTTTGATTTTAATTTCTGTCTAGAATTTTAAAACAACTTTATAAAGATATTTGAAAATAAAGTAATTTACGACAAGAAAAATAAAAAATATTTATAAAAAATTAACATTTTAATAAATAAAGTACATAAGTCACATAAAAAATTATTTATTATAGACTATTTAAAAAAATGTTAAATTATAAATTTAACCTCCAAATTTTTAGGTTTGTGTTTAATAGGTCAGTGTACTCAAAAAAAAAAATATATTAAATAGGTCCTCAAATTTTTAATTTGATGTCTCATAAATCTTAAAACTTACCTGTGTCAATTTGACTCTAAACTTTCGATTTTATAACGTATTCAACCTATTTTTAAATTAATGTTTTTTTAAATATAAAATCAAATTATGTATCTAATATAATCTTAAACTTTTAGTTTCTTGTTGAATATAGGTCCATCAATTTTTTAAAAAGTTAAATAGATCAAAGAATATTATACACAAAATTGAAGGTTAAAGAACCCATTACACATAAGACAAAAAATTTTAAATTTTGTTTAACTAACATTTTAAGAACTAAAATTATGATTTAACAACAAAATAATAATAATTTTGGAGATTTACCCTACCACACCATACTAAGGAAATTGGAAATTTTAAAATTATTGGAACCAAATTGAAATTAAATAGAAATGTTGGGGGCCAGAATGTAAAGAAGGGTGGGGCCAGGGCCAAGTTTGTGAAAAGAAAAAATGAAATGGGTGGGAGCAATGATTAAAAGCGACGCAGCAGATGGGAGATGCATTCTATCCTAAAATCTTAATCCGGTGTGAGTGGTGGGGCCACCAATATTGGACATTGATCTCATCCATCATTACGTGGATCAATCCCTGACGTTGATCAGCGATATTTTTAATTTCTATAGCACTTCTGGGACCCACCTGTTCCCTACCAAATTTAAATCATTGTACCTTATTATTTGTGGCGATCATGGGATCTTTGTAAATTTTAAATCCGACGTGGCAATTACGCGGCGCCTCGCCACCGCTATTGCCCAATTTTTGGCAGTTTCTGGCGCGTGAGATTCCGTCGCGCCATCGACAAATAGAACTCCACTAGTCTAATCCATAACTAAATGGTGAGAAATAAATCAATATGATAAGTTCATTTTTTCAAATTAAAAAGTAACAAACTTTTTCCTGTGTTCTGCGGTTCTGCCGAAGCTTTCAGAAGTTTGTAGAGAGAGACTGGATTCCAATGATCAATATTTAAAATTTGCCATTTTGACGGTTTGAAATTTTTAAATTACGTTAAAAAATATATTTTGAACTTTCATTTATAATGATTAAATTCAAGTAACATTTTAGTTCCGTAAGTAAAAATTTAATAGGTATAGTTTAAAATTTGTAATAATTCTTGTGGAAATTTTTGTTAATATGTAACAATGTTGATTTAGTGTCTCCTAAAAAAAATTGAATCAATGAGTTTATATGTATATAGGTGGATATAGTGATAAATAGATGGGAGATCAAATATATTTATAAATTACAAATACTAAAATATTATATAATAAAAATCGCCACTTAATTTTGATGAGATTTTATACCGTAGGATTAAATTGTTACAAACTTTTAGATTAAGTGAATTAAGTCGTTGTTACATACTAAAGTCCGTAAGTTAAATTGACACTAATTTGAAAGTATAATGATGAAATTTGTTTTAAACATATAAGTTATATATTTAAATTGTCAATATGAGCTGAGCTTAATAATAATTGATACATGTTTCTGATCCGCGATCACCTCCTAAAGGTAAATCTAGTGCAACTTATCAATCTCATTTTCATTTTTTACTCTGCAGGCCCCACACATTTTCAATAATTTTTTTTAATACAATAAGTATGATGGGGGATTGAAACTCGCGACTTCCTAGCCAAAGATAGATGACAATTATTGAAGCTCATGTTGACCAATAATTATTTATATCTTTTACTCTTTATCTCCTTATTAATAAGACCTGTAATTTTTTTATTAATTATTTTACAAATTTAATCTTTCTTTGTTTATTTATATTTCTAATAAAAAAAAATTATACTAATTTTTTAGTTAATGTGATTTTACTATGCCAACCTGAACCTAGATCAATCAATTAAGATATATATCCTCTAAAAGAGCGTGAGTTCAAATTTCTAGCTCCAACTGTCGTAGTAAAAGCAAAAATGATTTTATTATAAAATATTACATTTTTATATAATTTATAAAGCATTTAATTTTACTTTTGTTATTATGAATTAATATCAAGGGAATTGTCAAAATTAATTCTTCATTATTGGAATAATAAAATTTAATAATATCTTATATTAATGCTGGTGGTTCTAATAAAAATCATACTGGTTAACTTTATTTTAATTAATTATTATATGTTAATATTAAATAAACTGATATAAATAAAAACATATTTACTACCAAGTAATAATATAAATAAAATTTATTATTACTTTATTTAAAAATATTAATACAAGCTTTAGTCAATATAATTGTAATTAGTATACTGCCCAAAAGATTGGATAAAGTTGAAATTTAGAAACAAGGTTTATATTTATAATCAACCACCAAAGGATTTTGTCTGTTTTTTCTGAAGGAATTTAACTAATTTAAGCCTCTTTTTCCTATATCCTGCGATTCCTACCGAAGCTTTTAGAAGTTCGCAGAGAGAGAATAAACTGAATTCCCAATGATTTATTTAAATTTTATATTTTTACTTTATTATTCATCTAACCATTATTTTTTACTATAAGTTTTTGTTTTTCTAAATAAATCTTCTAGAAGCATGTTATTAATTTTTCTTAAGAGACAGTGAATTTAAACTCTCGATTAGAGAGAGATGCAAATATATTTTGTTTGTCTTAGAACTTAAGAATATGTTATTAATTAAATATTAATAAACTCAACACATTTTGAAAAAATTAGTTTTCAATGTTTATGTGAGAATTTTTACTGCATAGAATAAATGAAACTTTTCTTTTTATAAATAAAAACTATTTAACATTAAATAGTTTACATTAAATAGCTATTTAACAAAATATAAAATAAATAAATAAGAGTTTCAAGACACTCAAAAAGACCATAACAATTACTAGTTTACATTAAACAGCTATTTAACAAAATATAAAATAAATAAATAAAAGTTTCAAGACACTAACGAAATAAGAAATGCATTCAAATGACAAACAAAATAGTATTTTTATTAAATAATCACAAAACTCTCGCTTTTTAGTAATCTCAATATAAAAAATCATTTTTCTCTCACATGTCGTAGATATAAATTAAATAATTTGAACTATGTCAATTTTGATGTTAATTTCAATACCACGGCATTTAAAAATAGAAAATTGCAATGGGTAGCAAATTTTTTTATTTATGTATTTCAAAATATGTCACTTATGTTTAAAATTTTCAAACATAACAAAAATTTTCACTTATATCAGTAATATGTCAAACAATCATATCAATAATATATTAAATGTACATCACATATATATTGTATGGACATTCATATCAGTAGTATATTAGATAAATATTGTAGGTATATCAGGCATTCATATCGGTAGTCAAATTATTACAGATGTATATTTCAGTAAAGTAATTGTCATTTTAAAATTAAATCTCCGTTTTTCTTTTAAAAGTGTTATATTTGAAAAAATTAATTTTTTTTGATAATTTTGATAATTTTACTATTTTTTTTGGTCATATTTGCAACTATCGCTTTAAAAATCAATCACAATTATTTTAAGCGATACCTATACTATATCATTGTCACATCTCAGGTATATAATGAATAAAATTAAATTTGACCTAATTTAATTAGATAAGCAAGTTAGGTAGAAAGAGTTAGCTAGCTATTAATTAAATCAAACAAATTTAGAAAAAGAAAACATGGTTAAGAAAAAATTATGAGTTGGGTAGATCCAAATAAATTAACAATCACGATGCATTTTGTCACTTTGAAAATTGCCAAAGAAAGAGAAAAAGAACATAAGGAACATGAATTATAATTATTAATAATAAGAAAGAATGAAGTTTGTCCAATGTCCTTTTTAGAAACCTAGCAACGTTGTGCTAAAATGTGAGGGGGTTCCCTATATTCATAATTATGAAAACAACATTTACCTACACTGTCCTTTAAATCTTTAAACGTGGCTTGTATTGCTCCACTCCATCCTCATGTGTATAATCGTCACGAGTCTATTTGATAAAATTATTGCTTAACATTTTTGTTCATGGTTTCTAATTTTTTTTTTTTTTTTTTTGAGAAACACATGAAATAGTAACCATGTATTTTTTGTCTCTTTTTTTTTTTGGAAAGGACAATAAATGAGAAATAATTACCAAATATAACTTTTTTTAAAGGGAATATTATAATTTAAAAGGTTATTCAAATCTCACGTCATTTCTCAACTGTTAAGTTTTCTTAAAGGGGAAATAGAGAAAATTAAGAAGAGAAATAAGCAAGGATATAGCTACACCCATGATGTTAACCGATACGAGCTAGTTCGATGATAATTGACACATGTCTCTAATCATGAGGTCAAAATCCTCTCTCCCACTTTGTATAAAATACACCCTCACAATCCATACAAAAGAGGAGAAAATGCTCTGATACTCAGTCAGGATGGATTGAAGAAATAATTAAGTTAGAGGGGGACAATAATTTGCACCACGACAAGGAAGTCTCAACCAACGTGCATCACTTCATGTTGGATTTGAACCACAGTCTGTTTTTTGTCGGCAGAATGCACATGAAGCTTCTTCATTTGACTCCAAATTGCCGTATGGGCCGAGTTGGGCCCTTCCCTCCCCACAAATACCCATCAACTCGATAATTTGGGCCACACCGGATCGCTCCCAAGGCCCATTGTGGTTATTATGGATTTCGATATCTTTATTCTTCAGATTGATTGGTGAATAATCTCAATTTCTTCAACTCATCCCCCTTTGTGAGTCATATGCTGGTAAAATTATTTCTGCGTAACCACCTCAAATTTGAGACGTAATATTTGGAAAAAAAAAAAAAAAAAACTCCATGAGCCGTTTTTTAGAAAATTATTCTATCAAACAAACGGCCATATAGCCAAAACAAAACACTCTTCAGAAGCCCTACTTCTTTTATGTCCAGTAGAGAAATAACAATGACTCTCGAGTCTCAGACAATCTATAATTGATGTAACCAATAAAAAGAAAAAAGGGACTTCAATCCTTCACCTGCCGGTAACAATAGAAGTAGACCAAGAGAGGGAAGTTGAAGAAGACTGCAGAAAATCCTCAAAAGTAGGATGCAATTTATGCCCAAAACCAACGGAAGAATCGGACCACATTTCTTGTGACTTCAATCTCTGAAGCAAATAAGCATTCACGCTCTCGCTTTCATTCTGGTCCACTTCCAAATTTCCTTCCAAAACTTTCACAATTTGCCTCATCGTGGGGCGCGCCGCCGGGTCAGGGTGCGCACACAACAGCCCCAAATGCAGCACTCTCTCCACTTCCTCCTCGCTCCACCCCCCCTTCTTCCTCACCCTCTCGTCCACCGCTGCCCTCAGTTCCCCTTCAACCGCCAGCCGCCGCGCCCATTCCACCAGCGGCGTCTTCCCCTCCTCTATCGGCCTCCGCCCGCACATCACTTCCAAAATCATAACCCCAAAACCGAACACGTCCGACTGAGCCGATGCTCGGCCGCTGCGGATCAGCTCCGGCGCTATGTACCCCATGGTGCCCACCACTCGTGTGGTGCTGGCCACTTGGCCGTGGGCGTGGACTCGGGCCAACCCGAAATCTCCCAGCCTTCCGTTCATCTCCTTGTCCAGTAACACGTTGCTCGCTTTGATGTCCCTGTGGAGGACCTTCGATTCCCAGCCTTCGTGTAGATACAGAACCCCGGAGGCTACGTTTTTCAATATTCGTATTCGATCCTCGCAATTTAACATGTTTCTCTCCTCGCAATCGAATACCCATTTGTCTAAACTTCCATTTTCCATGTAATCGTACACTAGTAAGAAATTCCCTTTTTCTTTCTTGCACCAACCCCTTAAACTCACTAGATTTCTGTGTTTTAATCTTCCTATGCTCGAGATTTCGGCTAAGAACTCTCGGATCCCGCCGTTTTCGTGGGAAATTCGCTTCACTGCGACTTCTGAACCTCCTCCGGCTCCGGCCAAAACCCCCTTGTACACTTTCCCGCTCCCTCCGATTCCGATTACGTTTTCTTCTGCAAACCCTTTTGTCGCCGACTCGATTTCTTGATATGTGATTCGGTGCGGCCAATACTCCAATTCCCAATCCTCCATTTCCGCTCTGGCTCTGGCTCTCCTACGGTGCCCGGCGATCAAAATCGACGAAATCGCTGCGAGAAAACAAAAGATGAGGAAACTGCTGACTGTCGCTCCGGCGATGAACCATTTCGATTTGGTGATTGGATCTTTTGGGAGGACGAAGGAGGGCAAATCAGTGGTGATCAAACTCTCGCTTAACGAAAAATTGGTGTCACTGAAACTCCAGGCTAAAATCTTGTGGCTCTGTACCAACTGCCCGGTGGCGCTCGTGAACCCCACAAACATTTTGTCGATGAAAATTTCAGAGAGATTGACAGAGACATTAAACAACGGCCGTCGCGGCCTTTTCATCCCTGCCGGTGCCATGGTGACGTTCATCAGAAAATCGGAGTAGTCGATCCAAACTTGGTAATTTTCGCCACTATTAAGCTTCAGTCTATTGAACGAATCCTGTCCACTCCGATCGCCGTCCGACCAAAACCCAGCCTCTTCGGTGGAGTTCGAGGTCAGGGAATTAAAGTCGATTCCCACATGATTGTCGTTGGGGTCGTTGAATTCTTGATTGGCAAACACATCGAACTCAATTCCAAAGACGTGGTTGTTGGGGTTCCCATTGAGCGTAAAGTTGAGAAAACCCAGATTCTGGGCAGAGCTAGTTCCTTCGGTTCCCGCCGCCGGGACGAAGATGAAAACGAGGCCATGACCGGGCAGAATGTCCTTGTAGGGAGCCATGGCGAAGATGAAGGAAGTGGAGAAGGGGTAAACGCGAGAAGAATTGGGGTCCTTGGTGGGGATTTTGGATGGGTACAGAGCGCGACCGACTGAGAAACTTGTTTGGTTGGTGAGAGTGAGAATTCGAGATTCGATGGAGGCGTTGCCGTAGAGGGAGACATCGGTTGAATTGAAGCCGTTGAAGACGAAATCGATGGCAGATGTGGAGTAGAAAAGAAGGGGGAAAGAGAGAAGAAATGGGAGAAGAAGATTTGGGGGTTTCGATGCGGCCATTGGAGAAGAGAAGAAACAGAGGAGAAGGTCATAAAGGGAAATGGAGAAAAAGAAGAAGACGGTGGGAGGAAATTGAGAGAGAGAGAAGCGTACGGTTGGATGGGTTAGCGGGTGGCAACGTACATTGGCGAATTTTCCTGGTCAGCCATTAGGCTTGAAAAACCCCAATGCCGACTTGCTTTTACACCCTACTCTTTTAATACATGACTTACTTTTTAAATCATAGACTAAATTAAAATTAAACCTAAAATCATAAAAATTAAATTAGAAACTAGCTTAACTAAATTAATTAAAACTTCTCTGACTCTATAGACTCAATTGAAACTATACTGCGAAATTGAGTATAGTTCAATAGTAGTTAGCATGTATTTCAATCAAGAGAGTGTGAGTTCGAATCTCCACCCGACATGTTTGTAATCTTTCCACAACTTATAAAATGTGAGAATTGAGATCATACCCTGTTAGGCATATTAATTGCTAAGCATTTAGTCTGCTAAAAAGATCAATTGGTGATATTACCCTTTTCAATAATAAAAAGAAGACTTATTTTTAATATTAAAAATTAATTCCAAAATAATTGTCAAGATTGTTGAACTCCAGGGCGTGTGATGCCTTTGTTTTTACTAGTGTATTATCACGTGCAATGCACCTATAATTTTTTTTTAATTATAAGGTAACTTAAAATTTTATATAGTTTCACGTAAAATATTTTAAGTATAATTATTTTAAAAAATAATTAAGATTAATTATATATATATTTATTATTATTGGCAGCTAATTACTAATAATAAAATGTACTATTTATAATTATTTTTTAAATATAATATTTATAATTAATTGTTAATGATATATTTTGTAAATAAATAAATTAAAAGTAAAGGAAAAAAGTATATATTAATAAAAAAGTAAATAGGTATTTTAATATTTTTATTTTTGTATTATTTCAACCTAATATGAGTGCTTTATTTTATTTTTTTAATATTTTGTTTGTTTATTAAATATTTTTTTAGGGCAAGGGTCATATATGTTGAATTTTTTAACTAAATATAAATTATTTTATTGATTTAATTTTATATTATAATTAAAATTATTAAAGAAAAATTCTTCAAATTATTATTAGAAAATAAAATGACCAAAAGTTTTATATTCCACCTTTTACGATTCTATACAAATTATTGTTTATAATTAATTTATTAATTAAACATTTTTTTTATATATTGACTTCTATGATTGTTTTTTTTTCAACAATAAGAACATGAGCTTGTAATTATCTATATTTTAAACAAATATTCTAAATAAAATTGCTAAAAAAAACATTCCAAATAAAAAATACACTAAACAATAAAAAACATTAGTAACAAAAAAAAATCCAAATCCTAAACTAAATAAAATTGCTAAAAAAAGAAACATTCCAAATAAAAAAACACACTAATTAGAAAAATAACAATAGTAACAAAAAAAATCCAAGTACTTACTATACACTCATCTTTTAGAGTAAATATGCTCAGATTGCTTGACAGATACTATTATTCAACTTTGTAAAATTGTGGAATGGTAATGTCACAAACTTAGTATTCGAGATATGTAGATTCAACATATGCCTCCCTTGCAACTTGATGAATATGTCACAAATATCTCGAGATGTTTTCAAGATTGAATCAGAGATGTTTCAAGGAACTAAGAATAAAAAAGTATTGAAACTTGTGAAAAACGTGTAGAAGAAAGCCTATTTTTATAGTAGTAGAGGATAAAACGTTACAAAAGCTTTTCAAATTCTAAAACTCTTGAAATTCTAGTATGAATTTTAATTAAAGAAAAAATTAATTTTATGTTGTTGGAAAACTTTTTGCATTCTAACCTTTTATATTCCATGCATTTATAGTATTGATAATTAATAATTAACAATTAATAATTAATTTAATATTTGTAATAATATATTAATGGCATAATTTGTAAATTTGTAAATTTAGTAAAGGGCAAAAGTGTCCAAAAATGTTTTTCCTAGATCCTACCTTTTTAATATAGTATACATTGGTGGAAAAAATTTGCAATGGGAAACAATGAGAAAATGAAAATTTCAAATGAACAGACGAAACAAACAGACATACAGAGCTGAATTATGTGACTATAATATGAAAAGAGCAGCCATTATACTTTCAAACAAAATCATTTTAAATATTGTTAAACTTGGATTGCCCTTTTTTTTTAATCTTGGATTGTCCAATTTTGTTTGAACCTATTCTGTTTAAAATATTAACTTTTCATTAACCCCCAAATTAAACTAAGGGACTCTCTTTTAGTCAAGAAAAAAAAAATAAATAAAAGAGGACTCTCTTTAATGTTCTATAATTATAATGGGTGAAAACTGAAAACTTAAGTGGACTTCAATAAAACAATTTAATAAATAAATATTTTTTTTTCTGCAAAGAAAATAAGGGAGTCTGAGAGTTGAAAAAGGGAGGATTTTACCACAAAAAATGGTTTTGAAATTATAAAACTTTGTTTTCTTTATATTTTAATGGCAATAAAAATAGTCTGACCATAAAATAAATCATTTCGAATGAGAGATTTGAATTCACAAATTAGATATAAATATCTTAATATGTTTGAACTATGTTCAAATTGACTATAATTATCTTTTCATTAGTAAATTATTAATCAAATGATTCTAAAAACGATGTATTATTTATAATTATTTTCTAATTCTTATAATGTATTATTTTCAAAACTTCAAAAATTAAATAGACATAAAACTTTTTTTTCTGATTAAATAAATGAGGCTATGTATATTTGTTTTTGACAAAAATTTTTTTTTTTAGTTTGTGAAGTTTGTTAAAATTTAAAATTCATGGGTATGAGTTAATTATGTAGTGTTTCTTTAAATATATAGTAAATAATATAAATTATTTACTCAATGAACATAGGTGAAGCTTAGTGGTTAATACTTTTTTATTCTATTTAAATTCAATTATATTCTGATGAGCAAGTAGAAAATGAAATTATTGAAAAATATATATATATACTGGCGCCGCTCGTATTTTTCGATTTCCTTGGGAAGGCAGGGATAAAGATATTGTTTGACCTGGACCTGCCACCTGGCATTGGAATAATGTCAAACTGTATAATATATATTTTTTTGATTTCATATATAATAAATCACTAGGTTTTCCTTTATTTGTTCTTCTACCTTACCTAATACCCCATATATTAATTATTACGTACCCGGCCATATATTATTTGCAATTAAATCTTTAAAAAGTTACATTATATTATATGAAGGAAAGGTTGAAAATTTAAAAACTAAAATAAAAGAAAGAACAAAAACGAAAAATTTGTAGGGTAAACCGCAGACGAAAAGAGAGGGAAATAGAAAGACCAAATATAATACAATGATATATAATTGCATCATCTTACTTTTTTTATTTTAGTTTTTGAATTGTTACAAATTTTTTTTTCTCTTTTCCATTTGACATACCTTTACTTCGACTATATAAGCAAATAAGTAAAAGGTTATTCAAGGTTATTCAGTGAGATTTTATCCACTTTATATTATGGTATATTGTATTTAAAAATTTAAATTTAAAAGATACTAAAAAAAAGATATCGAATGGAATGGAAGAATCAAAAAGACAAAAATTCTTATAGAAGAGTTTGTCGATGAGCATTAGAAAATTAAAAAGAAAAAAAAAACCTAATAGAAAGAGAGTTATGAGCTAAAAGAAGGATTCTGTTGGAACGTGAGGAGCAAAACCACCTCTTGTCTATGCCAAAGACGGTGCGGGTCCTCCGAGGCTCTTGAGCTCGATGTCATGTTTCTATCGAGATTGCTCGACTGTTGACAGTTAAATAGAGGCATAACCTTTACTATCTAAAAATTGTTCAAATTTTCAAATGATGGTCCGACTTATATGTTCTTTAAATTATTGTGTGAATCATAAATGTTCATGTCATACGAATGGATAAGATATACTCTTTCATACATAGTCACAAAATTAAAATTCTTCGGACAAATCTCCATAGTTTTTTTTTTGTTTGAAAATGTCATACCAATTAATTTAAGTTTGAATTGGTAAAATGACATAATCTTTATAACTAGCTATTTAATTGATGAAATCGATGATTAATCTTCATATTGGCATGACATTTTATTTTAATTGTAAATTTAATCTCCATATAATAGGTATTAATAATCTCTTTATATGAGTAGAGGTTTGATTAGAGATGGCAACTGGGCAGGACTGGGTCGTGGGGCCATCCTTATCCCCGTCCCATTGGGGATTTTTCTCCCATCCCCGCCTCCATCTCCAAAATTTTGGGGGCGGAGATTCCCCAATCAAGGACGGGTTCCCCACCTGTTGAAATATTTTTTAAGAAAAAAATGGCTAATTGGGCTATTAGCTTGAGTTTTTTTTTTTTTTAAGTTTAAAAAGTATTTATAATATATATATATATATATATTAATATTATTATATAAAAAAAAGAAAAAAATATATTAAATGGGTCGGGGATGGGGACGGGGATCCCGATTAGGATCCCCGTGACACCGTCCCCGATCAAACCGGGGATTACCCGACCCGATCGAATCGGATCCCGCGGGGATTGGATCTCGCGGGTTTTTTTTTTGACATTCCTAGGTTTGATCCTAATATTTATTTTTTACACCGACCGTGTGAGAACATGATTGTATAATTTTGTAAGTAATTAATTTAAATGGTACATTGTGATTAATTTTGTATTAGTTATAAATCATGTAATGGTAGAATTTGAACCTAACCCCATCTTTTTATCGAAGACAAAATTTATATTCTTAATTGTTTAAGTTAATAATACATCAGATAACAAGGAAAAAAATGCATACTTCAACAGTAATTGACATATATGTCCAATGAAGAAGTTGTAAGTTCGATTCTCCACATGTTGTACTAAAAAAACCCGTAAGGAAAAGAATTTGATGATAAATTTATTATATGATATCAATTTTTTTAAAAAAATAAAAAATGAAAAATGAAAAGTCAACTTCCCAACTAGATTTGAGTGTGACCGTGTTGATATATGGGGTAATATATATATATGTATATATATATATTTTTTTTTTCAAAAGATATATTAGATATTTAAAGTAAGAAACAACCATACATTGAATTGTAGCCATATGATTGTGACATTTTATTACTTTTCATAAATATTAAAATTTGGTTTATTTTTCAATATTTTTCTCTTTATTTGCCTTGAATCCTCCTTGAGCCAATAAGAGAGAGGAGAGGTATGGAAATCAGATGACTGTCATCTTCAAGAATAATGACCAGACAAATTATTTAGAAAATAGGGTTGCTAGATGTCAATTTACTCAATCCTAATACTTTTCTCTTGCCTTTTTCTTTTGAAATTAAAGTTTGTTTTCACAATAGTTTTGTTTAGTTCAACGAAAATTTGAGATTTTTTGGTTGATGATACTGTTCACAGAAAATTTTTAGATAAGTTTAATTTGTGGACTAAATGTAATTTATATTGACATTTGGGATCACTACAACAAAGAGTACTTTCAGCGACGAAAAAAAAACAACGAAATAAATTCGTGGCATAAAATGCGACGAAAATAGAATGGGTCGCATTTTATATGACGAAAATTGGTTTCGTCGCATTTTATGCGACAAAAATGGGTAGTGTCTCATTTCCAAGCGACGAATCATATTTTCGTTGCAGATATATGCGACGAAACCATCTTTTCGTCGCATATATATGCGACAAACCTATTTCGTCGCATACCCCTTTATTCCAAACCCTAACTATTTTTTCTCGCTTCTTCACCTTCCTTTCAAAATCGAAATTCTCTCTCATCTCTCTTTTGCAGCGCCTCCGATCTGCTCGCCCCTCTTCTTCCTCGCCATCGTCTTCCAACTCGATCCCACATGGTCGCCGTTGGCCACGTGATTCCGGTGGCTCTCCACCGCTTCTACCTCGCCATCCTCCTCGTCTCTACCTCGTTGGCCTCCTCCGCCTCGCCGTTCGCCACATGATTCCGGTGGCTCTCCACCACTTCTACCTCGCCGGCCTCCTCCGCCTCTACCTCGTTGGCCTCCTCCGCCTCTACTTCACTTTCTGTTGCCGCTCGCCACACGATTTTGGTGAACTTTGTACGTTACGAGGTTGGTGTACTTCAAACAAGTGAACATTTTTTTTATTTATTAATTTAGGCGATTTTTGTTGAACTTTTTATCTGATCTATTGTTTGAGTTCTGATATTTTATCTCAATTCACTTTTTCTTCTGGAAATTTATGTGTCCTGGTTTGAGTTTTGATATTTTGTTTTTGGGTTCTGTTTACAATTTTTTAAATTGATGGAATTCAAGTAAAATGTGTGATGTGTTGTGGCAGAGAATTCGTGTCCATTCTTATTTTTTGTTTCTTGGATTGTAGATTTTTTATGCTTGTAGAAAGTTACGGGATATCACAACTTTGAAAGGAATTGAAGAAAGTTCATCAATTGAAAATATTGCTTGGGAAAGTTTGAGAGTTTAATTTGAACTAATTTCAAAAATTTTCTCTATGTTTCTGTTTAACTAAACAAAACTCAGTTTTCTTATTGATAATGGTTTTGAGAAAACCAAATTGGAATGAAAATGATTAAGTAGGAGAGTATATGAGAGTGGTCTTTCATGAGCTTTCTTATAAGTTTATTGTCCTAGTAATGAAGTTCAAGCCAAATTCAAAATGTTGAGAAATTTGGCTGTGGTATATAGATGAATTTAGAAGTCTTTCAATTCATTATTTCTTTTGAGTTGAGTGGTATATGGACTGTTCTTTTCGGGGAACCAAACCAAGTATATGATGTTGCAAAATAGTGACTTAGGAGAGGACCAATTTTAAAAAAATGCAATTATAAGAGGGAGAGGTAGAGATAGTAACAACTTCCAAACAATTTTTGGTGAGTTCTTGAGATTGAGATCTAACTTGATTAATTACTTCTCTTGAAGAGTCCAAATCTCTATATTATAGAATTTAATTTTGATGGTCCCATCATAGGAGTCTTTGTTCGTTTCTTTAGAAATTAGTTGGAGGTAATGTAAAAAATTGATGATATCTGTTTGTATAATTGTGGAACTGATACCCATATCCATTTTTACGTGCTATGAATATGACATTGAAACCAATGGATAGAATACGTTGCTTTATGAGATTTTATGATTGCATAGTTTGAGAATTACTTTTGTTTTATTCTCAAGGAGAAATCTAGCATTAATTCTTCTAAGTCGCTCTTAGGAACTAACTGAAGTATGTTTGTGAGTAGAAGAAATATTTGTTAGGAATTATTTATCAACCATGAATCTTTTTTAATCACAATGTCATAAAAAATGAAGGTGATGAACCCATTGCTGGAATCACGCGAGGTCTTGGGGAAACACGTGGTGAATTCTTGACAAGAGTCGTCGAGCGTGAAACGGTAGTACAACTAGAGTTGATGCAATTCGATGCAACCATGATGGAAACATATTTTGTAACATTGGTTCAGATGGAGATGAAGAATGTTATTTGTAAATTTAGAAAGAAATTTAATTGTTTTTATTTTCAGAAACTTGTAAGTGTTTTGAATGACATATATTGTTTAATTAAATTTACATTATAATTCAAGCAATTTGGCTATTTGAACTTTTTAAATTTAGCAATGAATTTTGAGGTTGATTCAAAGTTGGGTGGAAATTCAGGTTTGCAAATAAGGAAAACTAAAATTAAAAGAAAATTAAAAATTAAAACATTTAAAACGAAATAATTAAAATACAAACAATAAAAATAATAAAAAAGCGACGAAATAACATTTTCGTCGCAAAGCCAAAAGGCGACGAAAATGCTATTTCGTCGCTAATAAAAATATGCGACGAAATCTATTTTCGTCGCAAAAATTGCGACGAAAGTGTATTTTTTTCGTCGCTGAAAGTCCTATTTTTTGTAGTGGATTGGTACAACATCCAATATTTATGTTCGATTATTTCTCTTAAATTATTGAATGTGATGATCTTCGTCCGCCTATTTATTAATCTTGATAGACCTCTGCGGGTTTGATGTTGATCTTGATTAGCCTATGAAGATTTGATATTTGATGTTGATTTATTATTATTTTACTTTTAAAGTTCACAATTGTATGATATAGGTAAAAATCAAACCATTAGCGATAGATGCTAAAATTCCCTGTTTAATTCAACTATTATCTAATAATGATTTCAACAAATATTAAAATAAGGGAGCTCTCTAATTTATTTAAATCATAACAACATTGATGCATAATGTTAATTAAATTTCTTCTTATTCTTTAATCACTAATGTTTTTTTTAAGGAGATCTTTCATCACTAATATTAAAGTTGTATTGTTTTTTATTTAAAATAAAATTTCATGTTAAGAATACATTAGTTTAAATTTTATCACGTTGTTAATCTAATTATTGGTTAATTTTCTTTTCCTTTTTCTAACAATTTTAATTATATTAATATATACAGTTATATATATATTATTAGCCAACCATATCTGTTGGTTGTCTGATTAGGTAAAATATAAAATTGTATGATTAATTACTAATTAGGTAGGCAATCTGATCAGAATTTTTCAAATGAATATAAATTTGAGTAAAGAAGTCAAAGGCAATGTTTAGATATGAGAAGAAAACTAGTAATCTATATTAATGGTGTTTGAACGCTAAAAAACCCTACCAAATAAATTGTCCAGAAATACGTCTGATTTAAATCTTTATATTATTTATTTATTATATATAAATGAGAATGAGGATATGGAAATGTTTGACCCAACGACAATTCAAATTCAGAGATTGAAGCCGCCAAACATCTGTACAAAAGTCAAGACTCGAGAGCAAAAATTTCACCATTCGTGTGCATCAAGAAAGTCTAAGTACTATTTTTAGGTGCTTCCTTCGTTACTTATTTATTTTGTTACCTGCACTTTTATTTTTTTATTTATTTTAATTGTGCACGTTCAAAATGTTGATTTTGATTCATATATTTTTTAAATGGGCCATTTTAGTTCTTATTTAAAATTTTTTAACATAATTTCTATACAAAATGATATCTTTTAATACAAAATTACTATTATATATGAATAAATTTATTAAGTAGATCAGTTCTCACGTTGAATTTATGAGATGAAAAAAATATAAAATGACCAAAGTTGTTACTTTTTAAAAGTATGAAGATCGAAATGAACATTTCGAAATTATAGAGACCAAATTAGAGTTGAGCTGAAAATAAAGAGTTAAAAAAAGAAGAGACCAAAATAATATTTAAACAGTTTTTAGATCAATATTAATGTGCGTGTCATACTATTATTTATTTGCAATACTGGTAGATGTCACTAATAAAACTATTCAACATTTAACTAGAGTATAGCTCAACGGGTTAAGACATATATACCTAACCATGAGTTTTAGAATTTGAACCTCCACTCCCATGTAATCTACTAAAAAATAATAATAATAAAATTATTCAATGCTTTCCGGAAAAAAAAAATTATTCAACAGTTAAAATAAAGTTATAAATCGTATTATTCAAAAGAAAAATAATAATAATAAAAGGTTTTTCATATAAATGTAAGCATTGATAATCCGATTATGTTTATTTATCATTATCGATAAACCTTTTCTGAAGGATTTTTTTCCCTTTTACTTTCTGAATGATTCTTTGGCTTAATGTCCTTTATTGATTTCGTTTAAAAAAAAAAAAAGTCATAGAATATAATAAATGTTTAATGTTTTGAGTTTGGTACCAACTAAATTTAGAGGGACCCCACACGTACTAAAAAATAATAATAATTAAATTAAATTTAGAGTGACAATGATAAATGCAAGTAGGATAAATGTATTTTTGACATATATTCTACCTACAAACTACAAAGGTATATAGGATAAATTAAAAAACCCAATTTCAGATTATGCATAATAACTTTAGTTTGGATCGTTTTAACGTTATATTTTTATTCATGAGTTTTGAACTTAATTTTCGTTTGGTTTAACCGTAAGCTTGAAATTTAATTGTCATTTAGTTCCTATATTTCAAAATATTAATACTTTCACGTATGGAATTTTCACTAACAACCGCTTTGATCTCTGAAATAACAGAACTTTAGTCATCCCAATAAGATGCTGACTTCAATATTTATGGGCCAATTTAAATTAATTTATATGCTTTATATGATAATATTTATTTTTGTGATATAAAAATGTGTGAAGTTACATAAAAAAAAATATATCTAACTGTCCTAACGAAATGTTGACTAAGATCTTTTATGCCGCATCACATATTGGATTATTATAAAATAAATATTTTTGTCAAGCAAACATATGAGTAATAAGTATAAATTTTAAACCCTTTTTTTATTTTTTACTGAAATGGTATTTCTATTCGGCCTACTTGGGGGCAAAAAGAGATGAAAAAGATGGATCATGCAGTGGCTTCAATGGCCCAACGCCACCTAACTTACCCATCAGACAATCCATGTCGAGTAAACGGCCCACACTAATAAGAGATTCATAAATATCTAGTTTTAATTTTTTATAAAAATATTTACAATAAAATTAAAAGTTTGATATTTTTGTTCTTTCATAAGTGACAACAAAAAACACGAAGTACATTTGGATATTGTTTGATGGCAAAACAGAAATAAAAACTATTATATAAAATGAATTTGTGGCTAAGAATAGAATCTGTGTGTTGAGGTGAAACTTGATTAAAAGTCTATTTACTTATGCATATCTCTCTTTAATTTATTTGATTTAGCAACATTTTTTTTCGTGTTGTTCTATCCAATCACTCGAGATGTGTTGGGTTGATTTGAAAATCAAAACAAGAGTTGAAACATATATGTATTACATGTCGTCAGTATGCATTTAGTAACAGGTTTGAAAATTGAGTTTTAATTTTAAAAAGTCATACATTTAGTAATATATTTGTAAGTTATTGGTAGGTGATTAAATATTTAGTTCAATTTAAAATATAATTAATTAATTAATTAATATATATATATGTTATAAATTTTATATAATTATTGTTTTATAGTATTATTTAATTTATACATTCCGATGTTCATTGTTATACCATTATTTGCTCTCTTATACTCCATCGATGAGGTTATATTATGTGTAAGTTTTAATTTTAAAAATAAAGAAATTTATTACATGAATATTATATATTATCAAAATGTTTATCTTTTTTTTTTCTGAAACAAATATGATATATCCATTGAATCTATTATGAAAACAACCAACATAATCTAAATTACTTACCAATTGGTTTTTTTTTTTTTTTTTTTTGTTTAGGGAGAAGAATCATCATATGAAATTGAGTGCAGAGTCTTTACAGGGTATTATGGTCAATTCATGAGTCGTGTGTATTGATGAGCCAACGATATTAAATATAAATATATATATATATATATATATATATATATATATATATTATGGCTTGTATCTTCATCCAAGTTGATTTTCCTACTTACATTACTTTAGCCCAATAATTTTTCTTTTCTTCCTTCCAATTGAAAAAATATAAAACTAAACTTTTTGTTTTTTTTTAGATAAATTATACACACTTTTAGACTACGAGGTTTGAAGTTAGTTTTTATTTAGTTATTCAAGTTGTTTTAAAAGTGATTCTATGAAGTTTGAATTTTATTTTTATTTGGTCTATACTGATTTAACATAACACTTGGTTAAATTTGAGAGAATTAGAGTTCTTTGGTCAACAGCGAGGCTATTTTGTAATTGCTGATGATAAAAAACGACTTAAAAAGTAGACCACTAGAAGAGTTGACCACAAGTTGAGGTATGAAGCCTTGAACCCATTTTCCAAAGAGTAATACATCGGCCATAAAGGATATATAGCTTAGTCATAAGAGATACCTCGACCAAGGAGCGCCTTAGCTAAAAGGAATATAGCTCAACTAACAAGGATGAGCTAATTACAAAACAACTCAACCGTCTTTCTAACAATACGCTATGATTTACAGGACATTCGTAACTCGACTAACAAGGATGAGCTATATCACAAAATAGCTCAACTATCTTTCCAACAATATGTTGTGATTTATGGGACGTTCATAACCGTTGCTCAATCATTGTCAGAAGTCTCAACACCTATAAAATAGAATCGCTCGCCTTACTTTTAAGTACGTGATACTAAACTTTTTACTCTTTTCTATACAGATCCTTCATTCGTTGGCCTCATCCAAATTCGAGCTTTCACGGAGTTAGTCATTTTTATTATCAAACAACCATCAACTTCTTCTAAGGTAACTTCAACTCGGTTTAGAACGATCATGGACCCAACGAACCGACAATGACACAAGATCAAAAATCTACATAAACATGTTAAGTACCATGTTACTAGCTTCCATTAAAGGAACAACATATAAACTTTATGTAACAAAAAATGTAGTTGAAACTTCACTATGAATAAGATGTAAATTAAATTCGTATTTACTTTAATGATATTAAGTCAGGTCATAAATTTGAATCCTGCCCTCACAAAATCAAAATATAAATAAATTCAGATCTCAAAAGTCAAAAATATCAATTTGAAACGAAAAGAACTTTGAGTATCGGGTCTCGAATGGCAAGGCTGGACGTGGCCTCATTCTAAGCAATGAACAGATGGCTGCAAAACAAATTTTATTTATTTATTATTAATATTATTATTATAATTTTCATCTTTTTCAGAAGGCACCGCCACCCCAACTTGGAATGTACTTACCTTCAAACCAACTCTTAATCCAAGTGGCCAATGCCCATTGAATTATTTCATAATTGATTTTTGGACGTTTTTAAGTTATTATTTAAAAAAATACATTTCATTAATAATAAAGTACATATATATTTTTTTCATTTAATAATTATGAGACAATTATGGAGTCAGAAGTCTAATCATCTACTTTTAAAATAGTATGAATACTTGATTGGAGTACATAAGTATTTTTAATTATTTAAATAATTCTTATTTCATATTCAGTAAAAATATTATATTCCTCAAAACAAACCTCAAATGAATCTTAATTTTAAAAATAAATAGTTTATCTCGAATATCATACTTTACCTCTAATTTCAGTTGGTCTAAAGGAATATCCCAACTACCAAACAAAATCTTAAATATTGAAAACTAGAACTCAGCCCAATAACTCCAAAACAAACTTCTTTTAAAAATACAGTAATAATAATAATAGTAAACGATCCAAATCAAATCTCAATGGCCGTCTATAATATTTGCTTGTTCAGTGATTCTAATTTCATTTAAGAAATATTCTTAAATGGTTATACTTTGTCATGTTTTAGTATACAACTTTCGACTATTTTATTTCTAACATACAAGTTTTACAGTTACAAATCAACTATATGATCGATTATTTATAATTATTTAAAAATTAATGATGATCTTTTAAAATTATATAAAAGATATGAATCAAATCCTGATTATATAGTTTTAAAATATATGTCTAGATTTGTGCTAATATTACATGAATAAAAAGGTTTATAAGGAGTATTAAAAAAAACAAATTTTTTGGTATGAATACTGAAATTAAATTAGAACTTTTCAAAATTTATAGATGGATATATAAAAAAAATTATAGATGAAAACCTAATTTTGAAAATGCTAATCGAAATCACAGTAAAATTGAAGCCAAAAAGTTAATTATGAACCCATTTATATTTGAAAGATAATAAATTAACAGATGGAAATTTGATCACCAGTGAACTTTTTAATTTTGAAATGTATAGTACTAAAAATATTTCAATTCAAAATAGTTTATTTTGCCGATAAAGATAGACATTGATTTATTTTTTATTAATTTTGGATAGGCAGCGTACTGGTCTCATATGGAGTCAAATAAAACATATTTGTTATTTGATAAGATAAGATAATGAAAAAATTTAAAAAAAATAATAAAATTTTTAATGGGTTAATACATTAATGGTTATATTTGCAAACTTATCACATAAAAAAATAATTAGAAAATATGACATTTTTGTAAAGTGTTATTTTCACGTTTAAGTATAAGTTGAGATATATTGATGAGTCTTACTTAAATTATACTATATGTTTACTTTTTTTTTATTTGAAGTTTCGAGGTATTTTATTTTTATTTCTATAGTCTGGCCTGGCCGGGTCAATACTTGATTGAATTTTTTTACTATAATAAATTATAAATGAAATGTGCTATATTTGCTATTATTTTTTATTAAATTGGACATTTTGATCGTTACTGTGATTTTAATATTTAAAAACCACAAATAAAGAAATATTAAAGTTGAATAATATGATGCAGGAATAACTTAGTATTAATTGAGTTCGGTGAAACGTGATAGTTGATAATTTGGACAGATGTCGATCTGTGAATGGTGGTAGCACAGTGTTAAGCAACCCCATCAGGCGAGGCATGATTGTGTGATTTTGTAACATTGTCAACATGGTACACGTTAGCCCATTAAGGAATTTCATTCTGAAAAAAAATTCACTTTTTCCCTTTCACTTTTTTTTTTCTTTTCCAAAATTTCTTTAGGAAATTCTAGCCAGGGCCGGGACTCTATTTTATAATTTGTATTTGTACAAATAAAAATACGGATGAATATTCAACCACTGGATCACCCCATATCAAGAAACAAATTTAAATCGAATGGAAGGCTTCATTAATTTCTTTTTGCGATCCCAGATTATTCTCGATTTCAAAAACCTAGATTCATTCCCTCCTCCTCTATCTGCTTCTGATTTTTTCCGGAAAACAATCTCTTTCTTTTTCAACAATTGCCTCATTTATAGGGAAAGAGAGAGATTTGATTCTGCTGCCAACTCAGTTTCCTTTTGTTTTGGTACAAGTAGTGATGGTGTTGTTAAATCTGAACTACATTTGGGTTTATAGAGAGAGCTAATTGGCAGAGGGAAGTTTTGTTGGCAAAACCAGAGAGAGATTCTGGGCTTAATTTTGTGAGGTGGGTCTTGAAATATCTGAGCTTTGAAGCAAATATCAGAGACGTTTCTTGGTTGGATGGGTGTGTGTGAGAGTGATTAAGGAGGGTTATGAGAAGGGCACATGTTAGTTTGGAGAAACAATGACTGGAGGAGGGTCGTTGGGACTTCGCTCATCGAGTTACGGGGCATTGGATAAACAGTTGAATAACGGAGTTTCGCCGATCCAAACAGCACGTAAGCCCTCCAAAATGCCCAAGGAGAAGGATTATTTGTTTCCTTGGATTTGCAAGTTCGTCGGTAGAAAGAAGGTTGGGATGCTGCTCCTCTGTGTTGTTTCTGCTGTGGTTTTCCTCTGGGTACTGTACGTGGGCAAAGGTTTGAGTCTCTTGCGCATTTGAGTACACCATTCTTTCACTCGATTTTTTTTTTCTCTTTATTTCAGATTGTTTAAGAAATGAGATTAGTTATGTTTTGGTTTTAGCTGAGAATTGGAGATTGAAGATTTTTGGTTTGGCATTCATCGAATTGTCTGCCTTCTTATACGGACATTTTACTTTTGTTCAGCTTATGAATAGGTGGGATGAAATCAGTGGATAAAGACACTCAGTTTTTGCTGTTTGTGATGATCTTGTTGAATAATATTTGAGTGACACTCTTGACCTTTTTTTCCTTGATAATAGCATTGGACTTGATTCACATCTGTGGTAGATTTATAATTCAGATTATCGAAATCACAAATCTCAATTTCTTGCCAAACGTTAATGTATTAATGCTGCCCTTTCAAGATTTTTCAGTCTTTTCATATTCTTTTACACTATTTGCTCTTGACAAATGCCAGCCTTATATCCTTTCATCTTTGTGTGTGTGTGTTTGCATGAGGTAGTGATATATTTAATTGTGACCATGACTCTCTAGGTGAGGATGCTCAAGAAGGACATCATATACAGCATGTCAGTATTAACAATAGCATGGCTATGAGTTACAGGGAACCTTCACCTGAAGATATTATGCATAGTAGTAGTAATTCTTTGGTAAAAGCGGTAGAGAAATTTCCGTTGGCATCACCTCCTCCTCCTCCACCACCACCTCCCCTTCCGCTTCTGCCACCAGCAGTTTTCCTGGGTTATACTCTTCCTCCAGAACACCCATGTAATAATTTTGCGATGCCTCCCCCACCTGCAGATAAAAAGAGAACTGGTCCAAGGCGTAAGTTTTATAACAGAACGTCTGATTTATTTATAGGTTTTCATTTTTGCAGTCTTCAAATCATGACATTAATTTCCCTTGCACTTTTTTAATATTTGGGCACCAATGGATTCTCAAGGTACTTGCACCTTTACTTAGAATTTCCCTTTTTATTCTTCAGCATGTCCCGTATGTTACCTTCCCGTGGAAGAAGCTGTTGCCTTGATGCCAAATGCCTCATCGGATTCCCCTCTTCTTAAGAAATTGGAATATATCTATGAGGAGAATTTAAGAAGAGAGACGGAGTTTGGAGGTTCGGACTTTGGTGGATATCCTACTTTAGCCCAGAGGACAGATTCTTTCGATGTAAGGGAGTCAATGAGGGTGCACTGTGGGTTAGTTTTTTTGTCTCCATCCTTCTTTCTTGTTTATGTCAAGAATTTTCCCTGCATATCGTCTTCAGGGCGTGGGTTGTACATACAATATTTTAGGCATACAACATTTTACATCTTCATCCCATTCTTTTTTGGTTATATGTTCTTTTAATGAATGAGGATAAATACTATACTCCTAGATTTTGTTTTTATCTTGGCTTTATGTGTTTTGGTTTATGTATGCTTATTGATAGGTTTGTCGGAGGGGTCAAACCTGGTCGCAACACAGGTTTTGATATCAATGATGACGACCTTCACGATATGGAGCAGTGTCATGGCGTGGTTGTTGCATCTGCAGTATTTGGTAAGATTTTTTTTTTCTTTTTTCAATTTTTATTTTTCTGTGAACATATGTCGTTTGTTGTGCTCATGAAACTATTAATTCTTCAGGAAATTTTGATGATTTAAATCAGCCGAAGAACATTAGTGAATATGCCAAGAAAAATGTTTGCTTCTACATGTTTGTTGATGAAGAAACAGAAGCATCGATAAAGGAAACTGGTATCCTAGAAAGCAGCAAGAAAATTGGACTCTGGCGAATCGTTGTGGTCCATAACTTACCTTACAAGGACGCAAGACGAACTGGAAAAGTAAACTTCTAAATTTTAGTTAGCATAATTCATTTTGATATGAAAATTAGCATGGCCAAATGATCCATGTCTGCATGGTAGCTCTCAAGGGTTCTTCCTTCTTTAGCTTGTTTGAAGTCCAGTTTCAATGGATGCTTTATGAATTAAGCTGATAATTCTCTCCCTTTTTGATAGGGTGTTGCCTATGGGCTATAACCTTCTCTTTTCTTCATCTGCTTGAGCAGAATGACATTTCTATAGGTCACCAACTTGTAGCTTCATTTTCACAATGCATCATGACTTTGTGCCAGAAACTGGAAATTAAGATGAAGGAAATTGTGCCTTAAACGTATCTTTGGCCTGTATTTTTACCGTTTCAGATACCAAAACTTCTGGTGCACAGAATGTTTCCTAATGCTCGATATTCTCTTTGGGTTGACGGAAAACTTGAGCTTGTTGTGGACCCATATCAAATTCTTGAAAGGTACATCTGAGTATCTGCGAACTTTACAAGTTTACTCGAGGTTGTACTCATAGCATACTGCATTGAATTTTTGTGATGGCATTACCCTTCCTAGCCTTCAATCATCTTAATCGCTCCTATTGAGCCATTAAGAGGCATCCAATTTTCTGCTACAATCCTCTTACTGACAATTTTCCAATGTCGAGAGTTATTGGTCATGTCATGTATATGCAAATTAAATCTTGTTCAAGATCTATCTGCTCTAGTTTGCATTAGTGAGCATTAGATTATCTTAATCTTTGAGTTTAGTTTATATGTTTAGATATAATTTTTTGACCCGCTTTTTGGCAGTGACTGAAGGGTTGTATTAATGGAAAGGGATAAAGCCATTATACGGTTTTTTTCTTCCAAAAAATGATAATGGAAGACCTAAGTTCCCCATTTGAAGTTCCATCAGTTTAATGTGTTACAGTTAGCTGCCTGTTCAAATCTTTCACTATTGTAATAATTAGGAAGTAGAAAGGAAAAGTAAAGCTGGATGTCAAAGTCACGAGTGTAATTTAACCAATGATATAGATGAACCATATTTGATATAGCAATAATAACAACTACAACTATGAAAAATGTCTAATTTACATACTCATGGCTTTTTAGTAGTTGGAAAGCCCACACAACCTCTGTGCAATAATAACCATCCTTTGGATTTGATGTCTTTCAGTTATAAGATCCACTACCTATATTTTTCTTGGGTCCTGCTCACTTTTTTCTTTTCTTTTTTCCCCCCTCCCCCAAATGATTACCCTTTCAGGTTCTTGTGGAGAAAAAATGCTACATTTGCAATTTCTAGACATTACAAACGCTTTGATGTGTTTTTGGAAGCTGAAGCAAATAAGGCTGCCGGAAAGTATGATAATGCTTCTATTGACTTTCAGGTTGACTTTTATGTGAAGGAAGGTCTGACTCCATATTGCGAAGCTAAGCTTCCCATTACGAGTGGTATGTTCCCCCACCCACCCTCTCCATAAAAAAATAAGTTAAATCAGGTTCATAAATTTGTCCATTTTGGGTAATCTGCAGATGTTCCAGAGGGATGTGTGATAATTAGGGAGCATGTACCTATTAGCAATTTGTTCAGTTGCCTCTGGTTCAATGAAGTCGATCGCTTTACATCGAGAGATCAAATTAGTTTTTCTACAGTTAGGGACAAAATAATGGCAAAGACAAATTGGACAATCAATATGTTCATGGACTGTGAAAGGCGCAACTTTGTGATTCAGGTAGTTTTTCTATATACTGTATTTATGTTTGTTTGAAGCACTCCTATTATTAATAAATCACACAAATTTCTCCTAGTGATATCATTAAATCAAGGTGCATCATATTCTTTCAAGAAACTTAACTGCCCCCATTTGACTTGGCAATAAATTTCGAATAATAGTAATGATTGTTGATTTATAATGTCAAAATGTAGCCATTAGTACAATGTTAGAATATCACAACTTCTGTATTATTCTGCTTCCGTTGTTTATCTTACAGTATTCTGATTGATTTCCTGGAAACTAAATTGTATGAAAGACTCAAGTCTTTCTTCCCTGCTTATAAATCTATAGGACCTTCTGAATTTGTATCAAGCAATCTGGAAATGTCAAGTAGTTAATAAAGCTGTAGAAGTGAAGACCATTTTATCTTCAAGGTTGAACTGCATATACCTGCCTACCTGCCATTACTGAACTTTTAAGTTTCTGTTTTGTTCCTTGTACTTCTCTTTGTCCTGCAGAAATATCATAGAGACGTCCTTGAACGAAGGGCTCCTCCTGTTTCCATGGCTGTCCATCCTCCTCCACCACCTCCACCACCTCCACCATCTTCCATAAGTAATCCAGTCAATGAGTCGTCGTTAGAAAGAGTTTCAGGTTTACCGAGGAAGGCTTCCCAAAAGCGTAGTCGAGAGAGGAAGTCTAGGCGTCATCGTAAAGTCGTTGCAGGTACAAGAGACAATGATTTGAGTTGAAGTTTTGTTCAGGTGAATTATTTTTATGCTGTTTTCAATCACCCCCTTTTAAAATATATACCGGGGCTGGCTAGGATGGTTGTGCAAGGTGAGTGCTCTAATTCTATTTCTACATAGTTCATTCTCTCATTCTTTCTTCTCCTTTTGGACTTCCCATTCATTTTTCTTGTATATAGAGCAGAGCATACTATATCTAATAATAATTGTTTTTATTGGTTGCTGCCAAGTTCTTCTGATTTCACAGTCCAGCCCTTTTTATTTGTTCCTTTCTTTATCACTGTAACAATTGAACTTAAAAAGCTGATATATCACATACTCTTATTCACTTCTCTTTGGAAGTTTATAAAGTTTGATGGATTTGTTGCCCTCATTACTCTTCTACAAGCCCCCTTTTCTCTTGCAAATCTAGCAGGAAATAACTTATTCAAAACCCACTTATTTTAAAAAAATTATTATTATTTTGGTGTGGGCGAAATATTTCGAGTACTTGATTCTAAATCACAGATAATAATTTTAGCTGTCAAATGGGCAAATCCGAACGCCCTACACGGTCCAACAAAATATAATATTATAAATGGTTTGTTAGAAAGATGCTTTACTATATATTATGTATAAAAAGAAAAGAACATTGTTAGAAAATAGAAATCGATTATGCTTAAACTAAACAAGCCCTTCTATACGATTGCTTCAAATGGTCAAGTTTTATTGTGAAATATCATTTTCATTATACCTCCCGTGTCCTAAGTCAAATATTAATGTATTTATAATTAGTTAGAAATAAAAAGAGTATTATGATCATTGTTATATATTTAATTTCTATTATGATTTTAGAAAATTTTTGGTGAACATCAAATAATAACATTCTCATTTCCAAATGGATAATACTTGTCTCTTTAACAACGAGCAGAAATCTTGTCCTCCTAATTGACAAATGAGAGAGAAATATAAATTTTTTTTAATAATAATGAGTTGTTAAATATTTACTGGTGGAGAGGACAAAATTCCACCTAATTGTTGGGGAGTATGGCACCTTAAATCACTTTGAACCTATAACTTAGAATTCCCAGGCAGCATTTGTAAAATATCATAAAATGGAAGATATTTTCCTCCTTTGAATAGTGATCTTCAATACTTTTTATGTCAAGTTCTTCATATCGACAAAACAAGTTTGCCATTTTGGTTTATTAGGAAAAGAAAATGTTAGAAATAAGGAAGACGTCATATTCTTGACCAAGCCAATCAATTTTATTTAATTATTAAGTTCCTGAATAAAATATAATATTTAAAATTAATACCTTCCTTAAAACCATAGTATAAAGTTGAATAGTTCCTAAATATCTAGTCAACAAAATACTCAAAATTTAATCAAAAAATCACTTGAGTGTGTCAACATATCATACGTATTCAGAACTATAAACGTAGGGTGCAAAGATCTGAATCTCCAACTTCAAAAGAACAAAATTTGATGTCTTTATTGTTAAACGATGTTTACTTTTAACATATTATTCCATTAAACTAAGAAGTTAATGATAAAAAAATATTAAACTCGAAATTAAAAATATTAAAAGTTAAAAACCGTCAAACCGAACATAGCTCAAGTGATTAAGGCATATATATATATATGACTTAGAGGTCATGAGTTCGAATCCCCACCCCCACATGTTGTATAAAAAAAAATTAAAAACCTATTAAAATTATTTAAAGTTATAGACAACTTTAATCTATCAATTTGAACATAATCAAATTCGTTAAGTCATATATCGTAAATGCTCATAAACAAAAGACGTTTAAGTTGTAACTTAACCCTTGTATGTTAAAAAAAGTCTCATTTGTAATTTAACCCTAACTTTTGTTTTTCTTTTTTTAATTTAAAAATTATATTGAACACTTTGTTGTGCTTACCTCATGGAAGCCGGCAGGGCTCGCTGTAGCGATCCGATTCTGCTGCTTCCTGAGAGTGAAGTTTGACCGATCGGTATTTATGGAGTAGCTCTCTTCATCTTCTCTTTCACCCAACAAACGCATTGCATTGGAGTTTCCTCTCTTTATGGATTTCCCCCTAAAACCCTTCCAATTCTCATGGATTTCTCCTCTCTTCTTCTTCTTCTTCTTCTTCTTCTTCTTCTTCCTTCTCAGCCTCTCCTCAGCGACCTCCTTGATCCAAAATCCAGATTCACAAACCCAGCCCCTTTACGATCAAATTTGCAATCACATCGTTCCCCAATCGCCTGTAGACACCCAGACCTTCTCCTTCGTCGATTTCACTCGCAGACTCCAGTTCAGGAGCAGTTTCTTCTCAGGAGGCGACAAGATCATCGGCCAGCCTCCAGGTTCGGCCCCCTTGTTCCCGAGATATGTCTATTTCTACCCGCTCAATGCCCATAAAACCGTCTCCCCGGGCGTATATAAACTCCAAGCAAACTTGGTTCTTCGAGGCTCGGCCATGTATCTTAATTCTGACAATTCCAAGCATCGCCGATTGCGGTTGGTTCGCTATCGGGGACCCAAGACTCAGCCCTGGAAGCGTAGAGTGGGATTTTCCCTCGACGGATTTTGGTCGGAACAATCTGGGAAGCTATGTATGGTTGGATCAGGTACGAGTTATATGAAATCGGGCGTTTTACAGTATTTGAATGTCGTTCTCAAGCTGGATTATCCAACAAACGTGACCATTTTACATAGTTTGATAACTGGAACTTTGGAGAGTTTGGATGAAAATAGTGGTCCGAAATTTTTTGAACCTGCTTCGATCTTGAGTATTGCCCAAACTGCGAATTACAACTATAAATTCACAGACAACGGCCTTAAGGGTGGCTGCCTGAGCGGAAATGATAGAGGTCCGATTCTATCTAAAAATGTCTGTTCATCAATTGGTACACTTACTGATACGTTTGACTTGGAGTATGGGAGTGACTGTGGTGTTGTGAACTGCAATCCTCTTGGTAAGAATGTTGCATACTTGCCGATTTCGATGAACTACGAAGGAATTGAGTGCACCCAAGAGGGAAAAATGCGAATGTTACTGCGCTTTATCAACACAAGTTATCATGTAAATCGATATTCTTTCGTTCCTAGCGACACCTTGATTGCTGAAGGAATTTGGGATCAGAAGCAGAATCGGCTTTGTGCTGTTGCCTGCCGGATCCTGAACTTGACAGAATCCTTAGCAAATGCTTCCGTTGGAGATTGTTCGATAAAGTTGAGTCTGATATTACCTACTGTTTTTTCTATCAGAAACCGAAGTACTGTTGTGGGTCAAATCTGGAGCGCCAAGTCTGCGAATGAATTGGGTTACTTTCCTAAAATTGGGTTTCATAGTTATAATGAAATGTTGATAGATCCTTTGCGAATCAAATATGACTATACTGAGGTTGGAACACAAGGTTCTTGCCCCCAAAGTAAGAATGTTGATGGTAAGGAAAAGACATACCCTGATGAATATTCATCAGACATGAGATTTTACGTGTCCTTAAAGAACAGCAACGGGCAGATTGCAAGGGGTTATGCGACACCGTTATTTGTTGATCGGCATTTCTATCAGAATGGTATATATCAAAGGTTCGTTAACATCACTATGTCAGGGCAAAAAGAGTCTACAGCTCCAGTGGCATACGATTGGAATAGTCTGCTGAACGTTAGCTACAGGATAATCTTCAGCGCTCCTTCTGATTTCAAGTTGGCTGGAGAGAAATTTTCATTGAAGAAAGAGGAGATTTCTGCTGAAGGAACTTACGATAAGAAAACTGGCTCTTTGTGTATGACAGGATGCTGGCAACGAGAGTTGATGATCAATCGTACATGGGACTGTGAAATTGTTGTCAAAGGCCAATTTCCACCACTTGATGCAAGTGGGGTGGACCATCTGAAGGGAACCATTGAAAGCAAAAGGTCAAAGTCAGATCCTTTTTATTTTGATAATCTGGAGTTGTCTTCGGTTTCAATTTACGGGAGCCAGGCCAAAGAATCCATTTGGAGAATGGACCTTGAAATTACTATGGTTCTGGTTTCCAATACACTTGCATGTCTTTTTCTGGTATTGCAACTCTTTTACGTAAATAAGCATCCAGATGTGCTTCCTTTTGTTTCTGTTTTGATGGTCGTAATTATGTGCTTGGGACACATGATTCCTCTTCTGTTGAACTTTGAAGCTTTGTTCGCAGCACACCGAAACCAGCAGAGTGTGTTTCTTGGCAGTGGGGGATGGCTCGAAGTGAATGAAGTTATCGTTAGAGTAGTAACGATGGTAGCTTTCCTTTTGCAGTTGCGTCTTCTTCAGCTCACTTGGTCATCAAGACAGGGCAATACAAGTGAGAAGAGCTTGTGGGATTCTGAGAAAAAAGTTACTTATCTGACTCTACCATTGTATGCAGTTGGCATTTTGATTGCTTGGCTTGTATATGAGTGGAAAAGTTCTTACAATATCTCACCCATGCCATTTCTGAAACCGCACCGCAGAGGTTATCAAATTTATTCTACCCAGCAGCTCTCTTACAAGCAAGACTCTTTCTGGGAGGTTATCAAATCGTTTGCAGGTTTGGTCTTGGATGGTTTTCTGGTCCCACAGATCATATTCAACTTCATATTTGATTCCAAAGAAAGGGCTCTATGCTTCTCCTTCTATATGGGTACCACATTTGTGCGTCTACTGCCTCATGCTTATGATCTTTACAGGGCTCATCATTCCAGCTGGTACCTTGATTTATCATACATATATGCAAACCACAAGCTAGACTTCTATTCCACTGCCTGGGACATCGCTATCCCTTGCACTGGTCTTCTATTAGCCCTTATCATATTCTTGCAGCAGCGGTTTGGTGGTCGATGCTTATTTCCCCGAGTTTTCCGTAAGCAGGGACCTTCATATGATAAAGTGCCAACGATCAGCAATGAGGAATTGTAAGATAAACATAGTTTGTATTGATTATTGCAACACTAATAGCATGTTTTACAATCCTTTCTCGGAAGTGTTCTCAAAGTCTCTCCTGAGACATTTTACATAACTAATATTTGATCGATTGGAGAAAATTTTGCTCATGTCGCTCATCAAAAAATGTTGGGTGGTTCTATTCTTTCGACTTTATTTTTGGTAGATTGACCATACTTTGCCTCAGTCTATGAGTTACTCTCTTTAACCTCTGATCAATTTGCTTGCCAGGGAACTCTCAGTTGCAAATGACCTAGAAGCTTTGAAGTAAAAATAGCTTCCTTCAAGTCATTTTTATCACCGTTTTCCAGCTTTACCATACAAATTGGCTTATTGGTGTGGAGAATGACGGTAGAGATCAGACCCAACAGCAGCCTGGTCGTCATTGTGTTTGGCTAACGAGTGTTCGGTTAACGAATACGGCGGTGAAGGTAAAAATTCCAGAAACACAACCCTCTCAACAGGCCGTGAAGTATTGTGTGCCTAACCATGAGTTTGATGCATTTAAAATTTTGTGGATGTGTACTCATAGTTCCCAAACAAATTCTTCAAACTGGGTAATTTGCAATCATCTCTTCAAGAAATTTATTTCAGTTACTCAATTCACTGGATCTCGAACAACATACTCACAAGTCAAAAGACAGAAATACAAAATCATTAAGTTTCACAGCATGAAAATGGCAGAGGAAAGTTCTATCAGAACTGATTTTTCATTTCAGTTACTCAATTCACTGGATCTTGAACAACATAGTCATAAGTCAAAAAACAGAAATATAAAATCATTAAGGTTGTCAGCATGAACAGGGCAGAGGAAAGTTCTATTAGAACTGATTTTTAATGAAATACAGAGGACTGGATAATTAGTCAAAATGCCCTCAGTAAATTGTTGGTGATCAACAGCAATAGTGCATGGACTACTGCATTACATATGAACAGTATGTACAAATCTTGAATCTAAAGGAACTCCAAAGTCCTTTTGCGTGAAAAAGCCGTTGCTTGATTTCATTGAATGCACATAGTAGTTACGCAACCCGAAAGCTTGAAAACCTGAGATATTGGCAATGGCTGAACTGACTCAGTATCGACATCATAACATGAAACACAAGGCAGATGGCAGAGTTCTACTAAACAAGTTACTAAACTTCATGACGAGGTGCTATTCAACACATGATAAGAACAAATAAATAAAGAATCAATCCCAACCACAATGGGAAAATTTCTAAAGAGATAATAGACGGTCCATAGAAATTGACGCAGTACTCAATTGTTTCTAAGCAAGGTTAGTTAGATCAATAACTAAAGATGGAGAAAGGGGAGTACCTGAATTCACATCTCATACACTCTTTTTGCCAGCAATGATACGAGATATCTGGAGGCCTCGGCTGAAGGCTTCATTGAATAAGATTCTTGTTTGCATCGACTGGAAACCAGGCAACCATGAGAGCAGTGCCAAAGGAGCCATGGCAATCACTCCAAACAGTAGATCATACAACCGAGCCAAGGAAACAATAGTATCCCATACGACGGTGGTTTGCAGGAAAGGTCTAAGCACCTGGGCTATTGATATTATGCCCCAGCCAGTGGGAATGAATGCCAAGAGACAAGTAACAAGGTCACCCGTGTTAAAGGGAGTGAACTGCATCAGTATAATAAGCACGAGCACTGTAATCACTATGACTATTAATTGAACTAGTCGATAATATATATGCTCCTTCGCAGCATACTTGTCCTGAGCATATGCTATAACTATGTAAATACCGACAAGTGCAATCATGGATAACCAGGAAATAAAGTAGACAGCTATACTTTTGTTGTGACCAGTAATATTAAGGTGATATACAATAGCATACTGGAAGAAGAAGAAACGAAGATCCAAAATGATCTCTAGAAGTTTTCCCCAAAGACCAGTTGTTCTCAGATGGCTGTTTTCCTCGAGCCACCATGCTTCCCAACTCTGTTCTGCTTTTGAAAACACTCCACCAGTATTCCATAACCAATTAATAAAATCATCAAAGTCATATACTGTCTTCAACCAATCAAACCCAGAAGGATTAAATATGAAGGGGGCCATTATCCACGAAACCACAAGAAACCAGCAAGAGATTGATAAAATGATAAAAGTAAAAGTACTTGTAGCCAGAGGGCTCTGTGAAGCGTACACTATTAAAATAACCCCGAGCTCAATTGCTTTCACAAAGTGGCTTCGAGCATAAAGTCTGTAGTTTTCAGCGAAGCTCTTGTGCTGCACCACAAACCCACGTCCTGTTGCTCGGTACTTAGCTCCACCATGAAGAATAGTTCGTCCAAAGAAATGGGTACGAGTTCCCAAAGAGAAAGTGTAAAAAAATGATGCTAGCTGCAACTGCATTGTCAAGAAGTTCCAAACTGCTGGAAGAAACCCATGCTCTAGGGTGTTCTCCACAATCATTGGTAGTGCAGTGAAGAGACCAAGTTGGATTACAAACTGCTGATTCAAGATGGCCCCAAGGGCCCTATTGTTTCCCGTACTTGCTGCTGCTGCATCCTCAACCCCACTAAGTGCGAGATAAAGCCGACCCCATAAAAATGTATAAACAGAAAGTACTACAAGCATTGTGTTGAAATAGAACCCTACGGTTGTGTAGAAAACTGAAAGCATTCGAAAGAAGTCCAATCTATGGCCCAGCCGGTATATATCCCTGCTCAAAACCTGCTCACCGTTGCCGCTAGCCACCTTGGCCTCAAACATAGAGATCTGATTTAATCCGACATCTCTTCCCTTGCCCACCTGTATATATTCATGGTGTGTCACATTGCCCCCCCTAAGGGTGCAATTGAAGCCAGCAAATATATCCTCGCTAATATTAATCACTCTGGAAGCCTTGCTGATTCCACCACGAGTCAGAAACCAGAATCTATCAAATACATCAGGGTGACCATAGTGCATTCTTACCTTTAACGGGTTTGCTAGAACTCTCTGTGCTAGGGTCACAAAGCTAGTCTCTTGTGCGGACATGAACCAAGCAAGAGAGGACACGGAACCAGTGAAGACATTCTCACGAACACCCAAGATGGTTGGCTTCCTAATACCATAATTGTTGTTGAATTCCTCCAACAAATTTCGCATTTTGAGTGCCTCCTCGAAATAATTATCTTGGTTCATGTCAATGGTCTGAACTGCATCACCCCTTGTAAAGATAATTGCATGGTTCTGATTTTCCGGTTTCCCTTCCCCAAGCTTCAAGGGACCAGGCAACCTGATTCGATAGATCACCACCTCCCTCTGTAGCTCTTGATCATACTTAACGAGAACAGAGTAAAACTCAACTTCATCTCTCCCACGGTGAACTTCATCAACATATGCAACTCTAAGGGCTTCGTTCTCCTTCATCAAATTTAAAATCTCCTCTGCACGAGAGTCTTTTTTTGCTTTTTGTAGCCCATAAACCTGGCAGGTAACCACGTAGGTGAATTTCATAAGGGCACTCCCATATTTACGTCCTCTAAATAACAGGTCTACTCCAGTAGATGCATTATCCAAATCCCCGGAAGCAGGAGGTTGTGTTGAATGAAAACCATCCAAGCCATGTTTCCGGGTTATTGAACCATGTGAAGCAATTTCTTGTGATCCCATTCTAATGACCTCCTCAGATGCAGAGTCTAGAAATGAAAACAGTTTTAGTGCCCTATAATAATACATCATTCCCCTAACAGTTCGAGATAAAGTCTGGCCCCTATATGATGCCCAAAGACGAAGGTCCCTCGATTTCTTTGTCCATATGTCATCCTCGTGCTCCAAACCCTCCCTACGCATCCGCTCCATAAAATTCCTCCACTCATCTTCATAGATTCTCTGCAGATAGAACAAAGTTGAAACACCATCCTCGTTTTCACTTCGCAGCATTTCTTTACCATACACAACTTCTTCATCATAGTAAGGGGTCAGAACACTGAAAGGCATCATTTTTTCAACAAATGGAGCACGAGGCATGTTCATAAAAAGTGAATTGCTAAAGAAAGCTAATCGTCTTCTAGCCTCAAGATTGGAAGGGACGTTATGCATTGAGTCTCTAGATGTAAGAATTGTATGCAGACGCTGGACATTCCTATAAAATGTTTTGTCCTCTATATCAGGAAACTCAACAGCTTTCTCAAAGAGAAATCCTTCTTCAGCAGCTGAGTTACGAAACGCCAACCCTTCTTCTCTCAATTGCTTGGTGGATTTCTTCGATCTTGGGAACTCTCTAATGGAAAGTTCATACAAGGCCTGTAATATATTCACTGCCTTGCTCAGATCTTTCTTCGTTCCAATTAGAAGCTCAACAAGTGAAATTAACTTGGTGTGAATTTCTGGTAGCACAGTTAACTTGTATGCCTCCGTGAACTTCCCCATTATAATAACAGAATCAATGTCCATGAATAATTTTGTAACAATTGAGTTTTCTTCAGAACCATATTTAACAATATTCAAAAGCAAGGCCTTCACACTATCATATGCTTCAATTACAGCACATCTCTGATACTCGTTCTTGCATATCTTTGACCAGAGATCCTCGTCAGATTTAGTTTCAAGCTCTGTTGCCTGGCTGAGAGCAAGGAGCAGCTCGTTGCAAAGGAGGAAACATGGCCAACGGATTACCCTAATGTTCCAACAATTAGGTGGAAGCTCCAAGAGCTCGAAATCTCTATCACTGATGAGATCTTCTTCCCTCATAGTTATCATTACCTCGTTCCAAATCAATGCAAACCTGGTAGTATCTACCTGACTTGATTCAATTTTTTTGTAAGTTTGGTCCAGTCCATATCGCAACTTCAGTCGGTGGATGGCATCACGGAATTTCTTCAGAACTGTCATCTCAAGTGTGAGCTGTTTTTCCTCTGGCATAAGATTAAATTGCATTGCACTAGCAAAAAATTGAAATCTAAGCCTTAGCTGACCAATATTACGAATCTCACCCAAATGTGAAAACAGCCCAACTATAGCACCAACAAATGATGAGTAGATAGAATACCATATCTGTAAATCCATGAGGTATATCAGCACAACAGGAGTCCATAACATCACAATCGCAACAATATTGGTGCTACCAAAAAACTCATGCCATTTATAAGGACCCTTGAGTTTCAAAAGCCCCTTGGTTGGACCAACAAGGGGCTGGATCTGAAGGAAATAACTAAAAGCAAATTTAGAAGCCAATACTGCTACCCAGAAAACTGTGTACTTGATATTATCAATAAGCCCTTCACGCAAGCCACGTCCAACAAAAATTCGAGTATGAAACCACCATGTAAATAAATACATCACTTTCCAATCTAATTTCTCGAGTCCATTCCTAATCCATGGAAGAACAAAGAATAGCAATGCCAGCAACTCTGGGATAAGAAAAGCAAAGACAGCCTGAAGAAAAACAATAATCTTCCCATTTGCCTTATCTGACCAAAAGCCATCCAAATTCTTTTGACTCCAAATCCGAGCATAAAATAAGGCAAAAACTATAATCCAAGCAGTGGCAGCCAAGCCCTTTAGAAGCATTCTAACGCCTAGCCATATGGTTTCCCTCGAAACCAAACTATACTGAGTTCCAGCATCAAGCACGGCCTGAAACAACCGCAGACTGCTCCAAGTGATGAATACGGTGAGCAATTCCACCTGCAGGTCCCTACTCTTCAGAGCTATCCATGGATACTGCTTCCCCTGCCAAGCAACAATGATAGAAGCTTGTAAAAACAATATTAACAATACCCAAAGCTTGTCAAAGCTCCTAAATATGTTCCAAAACGACCTCTGCTCCACAAAACCTGTCTTCCCGACTCGCCTGTTTTTCTCTATCGTGGCAAAGAAATTACTATTTAGTTCTAAGGGCCACTTAAGATTGTTGAAACACCTTCTACTCCAGAAATACTCATTGATATCGTCGTAATTTCTCCACGCCGAATGTGGTGCTGTACCATTTCTGCTACTCTCGACCTCAGTCTTAATAGTCTGGTAAATGGGAATTACCACACTCTTCAAAAATCCACAGTCCCCATGAAACGAAGGCAAATATGGCCTACCCGTGTCGGGGTTTATGTATTCGTCAAGAATCTGGTTAAGTTCCATCGCCATAAAGTGATAGATGTAACATATACATTCAGGAACAAATCGAAGATTAGCAGACTCGCCCCAGATTAAAAGGTAAAGCGACACATATAGCAATTCTCGTCGGGCATCACTCTGGTCCTGCCGGTTCGAGAGCCGTACATTAGATTTCCGACCTAAATACGAGCACCACGAAGAGTAACTCTGAAGGAGCTTCTGGCGGAACCGACGAAGCACCGTACGGTCGAGTTCATCCGGCTGCTTTGAAGGAGGGTGGAGCCGCATTTGGGAATTCGCCAAGTGGAGGACTAGATGCTCCCGTTGATTCCGAACGTTGTCGTTCTGGAAGCCGAAGAGGAGCCCAAGCCAGTCCAAGAGATCGTACCTTGGATTCCATGGCACAAATGGAGGCTTCCTCAGTTCACCTACAGTGCGTAAGGCGGCGGAGGCGGCGCGTACCTCGGGATGCTGAAGAGAAGGATGGTCGGTGTAAAGATCGTGGATAGGGATTATGTTGTAAGGCTCCACTGGCGGCGGCGGCGGCAAGCCACCGCGACCCGCTGCTTGAGGACGCTGCCTCAGATTCATAGACTATAATTGCTACTCTCTCTCTCTTTCTCTCTCTCTCTCAGAGTTTGCTTCAATTTTTGTCGTGTATCTGCTTTCGTTATCAGCTTCCTCAATGCGCCATAGCCGTAACTGTGAGCCTGAGCCCGGCCGGTGGACGAAAACCCAAGAGAGAAGACGGCGATTTTATGAGTAAACTCCAAATGGGTAAACAACAAGAAGGAAGAGCTTATCTCTCTACACACTCTCAAAGCGAAGAGGAAAGGCTGCAACTGGGAGAGCTGAGAGAGAAGAATAAACTTCCTTTTCCGACTTGTCGTCTCACGCTCGTAAATAATCTCTTAGCAGCAATTAAAAAAAAAAAAAAGGAAAAAGGTTATTATCTTTCTTTAACTTATAAATTATGATAATTCCATTCTCCAAATTAAAATATATATATTTCTAAGAAACTGCAAGAATAGAACTAAAAGAAATCTATATTTTCGTCCTTTTTATCTATATATATTCTTTGCCTAATTTCCTATTTATTACACTACTCTAATTTTTTTCTCATTATTTCCTCTTTGATATTATATTGCTTTTCATTTAAGATATTTTGCTTTTCAAGTATATGTATTATTATACAATTTACTTTAAAAATATAGAAATAATTTGTTATTATAATAAATATAAGTTAAATAAGTAGTAGATATCCTTTCTGGGTTTGATACTTCAAACCTTAGTATCTCTAATCTATTGTACTAACAAAAATATATAAAAAAAAAGGTTAAAAATAGATATTTCTAACCGTCTTTTTTTTTCCCTCGAGGGGAGTAGATATTTCAAGAATTGGGAAAATTATGTTGTAATAATAAATGGGTCATATTGCGTTTATTTTTTTATAGCACGGCAAGATTTTAAAAGTAAATGGGAGTAATTAGTTTTTCATAAATTACTCTCACTTTCCCAGTCATCCCTGGAATGGAAAAAAGCCAATGCTATACGACAGGGTCGCTTAAAGCGCGGTGTGGCGTATATTCTAATTCTATTCCCTCACTTTCAAAAGTAATGTCGTCCGCAGCACGCGCGTTCTGAGCGCGTGGAGGCTCGGCTCTGTATTGTCCCTGGCTATGCGGGGGGCCCACATACAGTCTTAATAGCACAATACCTTTTTTCTCCTTTATTTTTATTTTTTTTTTTTGGTTTTTGGGAGTTTCAGAAGCAATAACTTTTCGTACGGTCTCTGAACTTTATTGCCAAATTAATGAATATATGTTTTAAAGGTGGATTTTTATTTTATACTTTTAAATTTTTATTTATTTTACTGTCATGTATTTTACTAATTCAAACTCTCAACATTTTTATCTCGTTTATTTCAATTACAATTTTAATATGACAAGTTGTTCATAAAAGTTTGTGGGTTACAAAGACAAGTTAAGTGGACCAAAGTTGGTCGATTAAAAACCTAAGTCGAGCCGACCAGCAAACAAAAGATTGGTCGAGTCGACCAGCTAATAAAAGGTTGGTCGGTCTTGTCAGCCATGGCTTGGTTGAGTTGACCAGTCGGCCCACCAGTTGACCTCTGTTTCTGGTTCTTTGGTCGAGTCCTCTTCTTCTATCTCGACTTTCTGAGTTTTCAGGTACTTGCTTAATGTCCGAGCTTGGTTTGTCGAATTAAACCTATAATAGAGATTAAATTGATTACTTTTTTAAAATACATGAATAAAATTTTACATTTCGAAAGTATAAATATTAAAATAAAAATATAGATACTAAAGTGTACAAGGTGAAATTACCATAACTACGAGTAAAATAGTAATTAAACCAATTAGATATTAATATTAAATTGTAGCTTTATAAATGGATAGAAGCGATAAAAAGGCAAGCATCCGGCCCACGTGCCCATTAGAATTTTTTTAGTTTTAGTTTTTTCTTTTTTGACCAAGTGCATCATCAGATGGAAAGCTAAAACTTAGTAGTTTTTCTTCCTAGCCCTAAACTGGTTTAGTCTAATTTGCATGGTCATCCTGTGTTTTTACCACTTATTACATGCAGTTACTTTAATTAGCTTAGATGCGTGACATCATATTTTTAACATCGATATTGATAGAAATATCAACAAAACATCATGTAAATAGATTAGAGATGAGTGTATCTGTTTTAAGAGAGCATCAATTGATAGTTCGTAACCGATTAATCGATTCGTCGATCCCAATGGACCTCATTAAAACGACTGATGAACCAACAATTTCTAAAATGTTATTATCCTGATGTTGATCCAATTTTTGTGACTATGCGTGTCGAATTCATAAACGTATAAGAGCGTAAATCAAAATTTAATATTATAGTGAGATTGGACCCACCCCATTTAACAACGTTT